>NW_028294242.1:0-42833 GCF_964341445.2 Mesoplodon mirus | reverse complement strand
CTGATCCACTGATCTATCTTTCTGTTTTTATGCCAGTACCACACTGTCTTAATTACTGTAGCTTTGTAGTATAGTCTGAAGTCAGGTAGCCTGATTCCTCCAGCTCCGTTTTTCGTTCTCAAGATTGCTTTGGCTATTCGGGGTCTTTTGTTTTTCCAAACAAATTTTGAAATTTTTTGTTCTAGTTCTGTGAAAAATGCCAGTGGTAGTTTGATAGGGATTGCATTGAATCTGTAGATTGCTTTGGGTAGTAGAGTCATTTTCACAATATTGATTCTTCCAATCCAGGAGCACGGTATATCTCTCCATCTATTTGTATCATCTTTAATTTCTTTCATCAGTGCCTTATAATTTTCTGCATACAGGTCTTTTGTCTCCTTAGGTAGGTTTATTCCTAGATATTTTATTCTTTTTGTTGCAATGGTAAATGGGAGTGTTTTCTTGATTTCATTTTCAGATTTTTCATCATTAGTGTACAGGAATGCCAGAGATTTCTGTACATTAATTTTGTATCCTGCTACTTTACCAAATTCATTGATTAGCTCTAGTAGTTTTTCGATAGCATCTTTAGGATTCTCTATGTATAGTATCATGTCATCTGCAAACAGTGACAGCTTTACTTCTTCTTTTCCAATTTGGATTCCTTTTATTTCCTTTTCTTCTCTGATTGCTGTGGCTAAAACTTCCAAAACTATGTTGAATAAGAGTGGTGAGAGTGGGCAGCCTTGCCTTGTTCCTGATCTTAGTGGAAATGGTTTCAGTTTTTCACCATTGAGGACAATGTTGGCTGTGGGTTTGTCATATATGGCCTTTATTATGTTGAGGAAAGTTCCCTCTATGCCTACTTTCTGCAGGGTTTTTATCATAAATGGGTGTTGAATTTTGTCGAAAGCTTTCTCTGCATCTGTTGAGATGATCATATGGTTTTTCTCCTTCAACTTGTTAATATGGTGTATCACATTGATTGATTTGCGTATATTGAAGAATCCTTGCATTGCTGGAATAAACCCCACTTGATCATGGTGTATGATCCTTTTAATGTGCTGTTGGATTCTGTTTGCTAGTATTTTGTTGAGGATTTTTGCATCTATGTTCATCAGTGATATTGGCCTGTAGTTTTCTTTCTTTGTGACATCCTTGTCTGGTTTTGGTATCAAGGTGATGGTGGCCTCGTAGAATGAGTTTGGGAGTGTTCCTTCCTCTGATATTGTTTGGAAGAGTTTGAGAAGGATGGGTGTTAGCTCTTCTCTAAATGTTTGATAGAATTCGCCTGTGAAGCCATCTGGTCCTGGGCTTCTGTTTGATGGAAGATTTTTAATCACAGTTTCAATTTCATTACTTGTGATTGGTCTATTCATATTTTCTATTTCTTCCTGAGTCAGTCTTGGCAGGTTGTGCATTTCTAAAAATTTGTCCATTTCTTCCAGGTTGTCCATTTTATTGGCATAGAGTTGCTTATAGTAATCTCTCATGATCTTTTGTATTTCTGCAGTGTCAGTTGTTACTTCTCCTTTTTCATTTCTAATTCTATTGATTTGAGTCTTCTCCCTTCTTTTCTTGATGAGTCTGGCTAATGGTTTGTCAATTTTGTTTATCTTCTCAAAGAACCAGCTTTTAGTTTTATTGATCTTTGCTATCGTTTCCTTCATTTCTTTTTCATTTATTTCTGATCTGATCTTTATGATTTCTTTCCTTCTGCTAACTTTGGGGGTTGTTTGTTCTTCTTTCTCTAATTGCTTTAGGTGCAGGGTCAGGTTGTTTACTCGAAATGTTTCCTGTTTCTTAAAGTGGGATTGTATTGCTATAAACTTCCCCCTTAGAACTGCTTTTGCTGCGTCCCATAGGTTTTGGGTCGTCGTGTCTCCATTGTCATTTGTTTTTAGGTACTTTTTAATTTCCTCTTTGATTTCTTCAGTGATCACTTCGTTATTGAGTAGTGTATTGTTTAGTCTCCATGTGTTTGTATTTTTTACAGATCTTTTCCTGTAATTGATGTCTAGTCTCATAGCATTGTGGTCGGAAAAGATACTTGATACAATTTCAATTTTCTTAAATTTACCAAGGCTTGATTTGTGACCCAAGATATGATCTATCCTGGAGAATGTTCCATGAGCACTTGAGAAAAATGTGTATTCTGTTGTTTTTGGATGGAATGTCCTATAAATATCAACTAAGTCCATCTTGTTTAATGTATCATTTAAAACTTGTGTTTCCTTATTTATTTTCATTTTGGATGATCTGTCCATTGGTGAAAGTGGGGTGCTAAAGTCCCCTACTATGATTGTGTTACTGTCGATTTCCCCTTTTATGGCTGTTAGTATTTGCCTTATGTATTGAGGTGCTCCTATGTTGGGTGCGTAAATATTTACAATTGTTATATCTTCTTCTTGGATCGATCCCTTTATCGTTATGTAGTGTCCTTCTTTGTCTCTTCTAATAGTCTTTATTTTAAAGTCTATTTTGTCTGATATAAGAATTGCTACTCCAGCTTTCTTTTGATTTCCATTTGCATGGAATATCTTTTTCCATCCCCTTACTTTCAATCTGTATGTGTCTCTAGGTCTGAAGTGGGTCTCTTGTAGACAGCATATATATGGGTCTTGTTTTTGTATCTATTCAGACACTCTGTGTCTTTTGGTGGGAGCATTTAGTCCATTTACATTTAAGGTAATTATTGATATGTATGTTCCTATTCCCATTTCCTTAATTGCTTTGGGTTCGTTATTGTAGGTATATTCCTTCTGTTGTGTTTCTTGCCTAGAGAAGTTCCTTTAGCATTTGTTGTAAAGCTGGTTTGGTGGTGCTGAACTCTCTCAGCTTTTGCTTGTCTGTAAACGTTTTAATTTCTCCATCAAATCTGAATGTGATCCTTGCTGGGTAGAGTAATCTTGGTTGCAGGTTTCTCTCCTTCATCACTTTAATTATGTCCTGCCACTCCCTTCTGGCTTGTAGAGTTTCTGCTGAGAGATCAGCTGTTAACCTGATGGGGATTCCCTTGTGTGTTATTTGTTGTTTTTCCCTTGCTGCTTTTAATATGATTTCTTTGTGTTTAATTTTTGACAGTTTGATTAATATGTGTCTTGGCGTATTTCTCCTTGGATTTATTCTGTATGGGACTCTCTGTGCCTCCTGGACTTGATTAACTATTTCCTTTCCCATATTAGGGAAGTTTTCAACTATAATCTCTTCAAATATTTTCTCAGTCCCTTTCTTTTTGTCTTCTTCTTCTGGAACCCCTATAATTCGAATGTTGGTGCGTTTAATGTTGTCCCAGAGGTCTCTGAGACTGTCCTCTGTTCTTTTCATTCTTTTTTCTTTATTTTGCTCTGCATCAGTTATTTCCACTATTTTATCCTCCACCTCACTTATCCGTTCTTCTGCCTCACTTATTCTGCTATTGATCCCATCTAGAGTATTTTTCATTTCATTTATTGTGTTTTTAATTGATGCTTGATTCATCTTTAGTTCTTCTAGGTCCTTGTTAACTGTTTCTTGCATTTTGTCTATTCTATTTCCAAGATTATGGATCTTGGAAATAGAATCTTGGATCAGCTTTACTATCATTATTCTGAATTCTTTTTCAGGTAGACTGCCTATTACCTCTTCATTTGTTAGGTCTGGTAGGTTTTTATCTTGCTCCTTCACCTGCTGTGTGTTTTTCTGTCTTCTCATTTTGCTTATGTTACTGTGTTTGGGGTCTCCTTTTTGCAGGCTGCAGATTCGTAGTTCCCGTTGTTTTTGGTGTGTGTCCCCAGTGGCTAAGGTTGTTTCAGTAGGTTGTGTAGGCTTCCTGGTGGGGGGGACTAATGCCTGTGTTCTGGTGGTTGAGGCTCGATCTTGTCTTTCTGGTGGACAGGTCCACGTCTGGTGGTGTGTTTTGGGGTGCCTATGGCCTTATTATGTTTTTAGGTAGCCTCTCTGCTAATGGGTGGGGTTGTGTTCCTGCCTTGCTAGTTGCTTGGCATAGGGTGACCAGCACTGTAGCTTGCTGGTCGTTGCCTGAAGCTGGGTGCTGGTGTTGAGATGGAGATCTCTGGGAGATTTTCGCTGCTTGATATTATGTGGAGCTGGGAGGTCTCTTGTGGACCCGTGTCCTGAAGTTGGCTCTCCCACTTCAGAGGCACAGCCCTGACTCCTGGCTGCAGCACCAAGAGCCTTTGTCATTCTTCTTAAAGTCTAGGACTTCAGAAGATCATCTCAAAGGCCGCCCGGCACGAGCTTCAGAGGACCATGCACAGTGAAGTAAGTGCAGCTCAAATTAAGAAGAAAGGCCAAGATTCAGCTCTTCGGTCCATTTACTCCCCTCGTGATGAGGATAGGTTTCAAAACACCCCACTTAGCCTTTGGGCACACCAGAAGCCAGTTAAACCTGATGAGCTAAATTGGATACACTTGATGGTGAAGGGCACGGTGGGCCTGAGTCGTGGCTGGTGGCTGCGTGGAGGTGGGCGACGGAAGCGGCGTCACCAAACGTTGGCTGCCCTTGCTCCGGCCTGCCGTCACTGCCCCAGAGTCGGAGCTCTACAGTGACCATGGGAGAGAGCTCTCACTTGGACTGGGAGTCCAGGGGGCACTGGCCTCGCTGGGTTCGGGCTGAGCGATCTCAATATCTTGTAATAACCTGATTGGAAAACTTCTTGTCCTCAATTCATTGGCTATACTGGATTTTTTTTCTTGGGTCAGACCTTCAGACTTCTACCAGAAATCGTTCCTTTGGGGAAACCAGGCCTTCCCAGAAATTCAGGAAACTTGAACAAAGTAGCTTCAGGTGCTTCCACTTTTGAAGCTGAAAGACACCATAAGCAAGGCCAGTGGTGGTCGTCAGGGATGGTCCTCTTCCATGTGCTGGGCCCACTTCTCCTCCTCTTGAGCTTCCTTTCTCCAGGGTGCAGACACCATCTGGTCTCTCTCCGTAGACCCGGAATTCAGCACCTCACAGGCCGAGAACCAGAGAATGAGAACCCAGGGCGCTACGCAGGTTAAGTGAACTCGCAACCTCTAACTTTATTTTTTATTCATTTATTTTTTTGGTTGTGCCGTGCAGCATGTGGGATTTTATTTCCCTGACCAGGGATCGAACCCGCGCCCCCTGCAGTGGAAACTCGGAGTCTTAATCACTGGACCTCCAGGGAAGTCCCCAGGGCTTGCTTTGACATCCATCGAATGGTGGCGGTGGACACGGGGAGCAGCTGTCTGTGAGCCATCCTGTGTAGAAATGCAGGGTGGAGGGCAGGACAGCTGGAGCGGGAAGGGAAGAGGCGGAGGAGGGAGGGAGGGAGGGTGGGCGAGAGACAGAGAGTTTCCGGAGACAATAGCTCTGGCCATGTCCTAGGGCATGAAAGCTGAAAATAGCTCCTAGTGCCAGGAGCCTTGGAGCCACAGCCTGTGAGCCAGGGTGACTGGCTCTCCTCCCTGGTGTGTGTGTGTGTGGGTAGCTCTGGGCTTCTCAGGCTGGGAATGGGATGCACGGAGCAGGGACGGAGTAGGGACCCTTCTCTCTGGGACCTCGCGGGCCATCCTTAGCTCACAAAGCTGAGCCACCCCTGGCCCTACGAGTGGGGGGCTTATCCTCCCTGTCCCCTGGATCACACCCCCTCACACACAACTTCCCCATGTGTGCTCCCAGCAGCCAAGAGAATCTGTTTTTAAAAGATTTGGGGGAGGGGGGTAAGCATACAAACAAGAGCAGAATGGATACTTTTTCAGAATGGGAATGGCTCTGTGTAACCCCACCCCCAGGGAAACCACAGTCCTGACCTCTAACACCCTTGACGAGTCAGCCTTGGTCTGGGCTTGCGGACCCACGGAAGCTTCCTCATCCCCTCCTTCAGGCCCTGTCTCTCCCTCGGCATCTTTGTGTGAAGCACCTGGGGAAGTGGCACTGCTCGGCTGTACTGCTGCTAGAACTCCACCTGGGCTCCACCAGGCTCCAGCCCCCCGCCCTGTGCACCTCTCTGACCCTGAGGCACCTCAACTGGTAGGAGCGGCATCACCTTCCCTCCCAGGACTTGTGACACTTAAGGGAGACACCAAAAAGACAAGCGTTTGGCTCCCTGGCTGGCAGAGAGCAGGTGCTCAATTGTCATAAGTGTCTGTATCAGTGAGGCTTCTCCAGACAAACAGAATCCATAGGGTGTGTGTGTGTATATACACACACATACATATGTACACGCATACAAAAATATACAGCTGTGTATATATGCAGTATGCATACAGACATATACACATATAGTATATGCAATACACACATACATATATACACACATATGTAAAATGCATCGTTTGTATATATACAGTATGTATACACACATACAATACACATATACATATACACTATACATACACACATAAAATGCATAGTTTGTATATATACAGTATGTACACATGCATATAACATATGCAATAGACACACCTAGTACATATATATCATACATATATACACACATACAAAGATATTTAGATGTGTATATAAACAGTATACATACATATATAATATATGCAATACACATACATACATATAGACACATATATACACCTACATATAAAAGCATGTAGCATAAAAATATATGTACTGTACATATAAATTCATCATATATATACATATATATCATATATATAAGATATATACACATACATATACACAATGTATACACACACATACACACCTATATGTAAATATGCGCATGTACATACACATATAAATATATATGCAAGTGTGTCTATATATAGTATATACATATATACATATAATACCTATGCAACATATACACATACAGGTATACAACATATATACACACCTATATATAAATATACACTGTATACATACATACGTACAGCGTACATCTACTGTATATATACACACACCCATATATCAATATATGGGTGTGTGTATATATACAGCATGTTCACATTTATAATATGTATACTATATATATACACATACATACATGTATACAATATATACACACAAATATATAGGCTTGTATGTATACTGTATATAGTACTTACACATATAATACAAACGCACGCACATATAAACGTGTATACATATATATAATATGTATACACACATATACAAATTAATAGGCTTGTATATATTCAGTATTTTTACATATATAGTTTTGTTTTAAGGAGTTGACTCATGTGACTGTGAGGCAGGCAAGTCCGGGCAGGACTCTGGGCTGGAGACACAGGGAAGAGCTGATGTCCCAAGGCCACTGGAGGAACAGTTCCCTCTTTCTAGGGAACCTCATTTTTCTCTCCAGTCCTTCAACTGATGGACGAGGCCCACCCACGCCGCGGCACTGACAGTCTCCTTTACGCAAAGTGGACCAATTTCAGTGTTAATCTCTTCTGAAAAATACCTTCCTGGCCACATCTGGAATAATGTTTGTGGTTGCCGGGGCCCCACGCAGTGTGCACATGAGATTAACCATCCCCGTGTCGATGATGACACTTTATTTTCTCCCTTGAACATTGTCCCTACTATTCCAATTAAAATGGCAGTGCCATGAGGGCAGGGCATTTCCTTTTTTGCCAGTACTGAGCGTCCGCGGTCTGGTGCCTAGCATAGGCTAAATACACGGCATTTTTGTGAACAGAAGCCGGGATTTCAGCTGTCATATTTAATGAGGAATTATAGTCTTCTTATTGGGGGGAGGGGGGGGTGTCACGGTACGTCAAGGGCGGGAGTCGAACCCGCCACCCCAGGCCCCGAGGGGTCTCCTCGGGTCCCCACTTCGGGCCGGTGGGTGTGGCTGGGGGCAGCCGAAGACGTGCGTGCGTGCGTGCGTGCGTGAGAGCGGGCGTGTCCACAGGGTGGGCCGCGCGCGCCGCGAGTGGTTCGGCCCGGTCCCCGGCTCATTGTGCTCGCCTCACGCAGGCCCGAGTTCGCAGCAGCGCTGGAGGCCTGGGGCCTGTGACCACAAAGAGGGAGCCGGGGGCCGGACGGGAGCGCGGCGGCGGCGGCTGAGGCCCAGGCCAGGCCCCCTCCCCTCACTGCCCGCCTGCCTGTTTGCCCCGCCCCCGCCGGCAGCGCCGCGCCCCTCCCCCAACCGCCAGACTAGCACGGTGCGGGGGCGGCGCGCGAAGACATGGGGGAGAAGCTGGAGCTGAGGCTGGAATCGCTCGTGGGGGCCGAGCCCGCCGTCTGCCCGTGGCCGCTGCCGGTCTACGTAAGTGCCACCGGTCCCCTCCTTCCGGACCCCCGCCCCTCTTCCCCCACGGCGCGCGCTGAGCCCACCGAGAAACGGAGCGACTCGAGTCGCCAGACCTTCTTTGGAGCCCCCCTTCCCGCCCCGCCGTGGTTCTCCGCGGCCTTTTCCAGCCCCCGCGCGCAGGGTGCGCAGAGGGGAGCCGGCGCCGGCCGGGGGCGCAGACTCGGCCGCGGGGACCCCGGGCTTCTGAGGGGCGCCCGAGCCGGTCTGCGGTTGGCTCTGCAGGGCTGGGGACCCCGGTCTCCCCGGGCCTGGACTGCCGGCGGGCTTGCCCTTCTGTACTTTAGGATTTGACATGTAGGGTTTCTTTTGCCTGGTAGTTTATTCTTAGCGCTTTCAACGTGCTTAGGTTTGTTTTTTTTTTTTTTTTTTTTTTTGAGGGCACCCTTTCCTCCCTCTCTCCAGTTTTTTGTGTTTCTGTTTTGTTTTGTTTTAGTTAGGCATTTTGTCCCTCTGATCTTGAGTGGGTGGGCTGGCAGGACACTTGGAGAGGAGGCGTGCTGTCCCCTGATCTTGAGTGGCCTTTGGAAAATGACACGCCAAAGGGAAATTTACACACAAGTCCGGTGATTCCAGAAATGCAGGGTGTCCGGCCAGGTGGGCGCCCGGCCCCTCGTCCCCTGTGGCTGCGTGGTGCGCGTGTACCTTGTCTCCGGGTTTACGCTTGGGCCCCGCAGCCCACCTTCCGGAGGGAAAGCGCAGCGGGCGGCTTGGGCCGGCGCCTTTGGGGCGCCCTTTCGTGCGCTCAGCTTGCGGGGGACCGGCCTCCAGGCGACCCGGCGGGGAAGCCCGCGCGACCCGCGCGTGTGTGTCAGTTTTGTGGAAAGTGTGTCGCGGCCGGGGTCGGGACGCTGGGACCGCCTGGAGCCGATGTTGACTCCGAGCCCCGGTTCTCCGCAGTTATCTGAGGTCCGAGGGTTTCCAGCCCTCCACTGCGCACTGGCGCTTTCTATTTTTGCCCTTCCTGTGCCTGGAGGCGCGGCTGAGCCTGGGCTCTGGCTTTTCCGGTTGGGTAACTCCAGGCGG
Organism: Mesoplodon mirus; assembly: GCF_964341445.2. Taxonomy (NCBI): domain Eukaryota; kingdom Metazoa; phylum Chordata; class Mammalia; order Artiodactyla; family Ziphiidae; genus Mesoplodon; species Mesoplodon mirus. The sequence continues at coordinate 33,591 of NW_028294242.1, read as the reverse complement.
CCCGGGTGGGCGGCCTGAGCAGCAGTGGGCTGGGCGGGGAGACATGCCAGGGGAGGGAAACTGAAAGTGGGGAGAACCTTCAGAACTCCAGCTGATCCACTTGCCTCGCCTCCCCGCCCCTCTTACTGCACTTGTCATGCCGGGGATGGCTGGCCGGCGCATTTTTCAAAATGTAATAACTTGTGTGTCCTTAGTAGCCGTGAAGCGTAGTTCACTTGTAGTGCACAGTTGTAGGAGTTTTGATCGCCATCAGGCGGCAGAGCAATCCTGTCATCCCATTTGCTGCCCTTTGGCGCCAGGGTGCCTCTAGCCTCTTGGCCACTAATGTCCCGAAGGTTTTGGCTTTTCCAGAAAGTCAGATAAACGGAACAACAGCATGTAGCTTTTTGATTCTGGCTGCTTTGGCTCAGCAAAACCTATGCGAGATTCCTCCCGGGTTTGTTTTTTTTGCTGTTGTTTTAAATATTTATTTAGGTAGTTATTTACTTGGTTGTGCTGGGTCTTGTTGCGGCACATGGGATCTTCATTGCCGCGTGCAGTATGTTTTAGTTGCGGCGTGGGGGATCTAGTTCCCTGAGCAGGGATGGACCCCGGGCCCCTTGCATTGGGAGTGTGGAGTCTTAGCCACTGGACCACCAGGGAAGTCCGTCATCCCTGTTGTTGCGGGTATGAGAAGCCACTCCTTTTTCTGGCTGTGTTGTATTCCATTTTCCGTTTGTCCATTCGCGTGCGGGTGGCAGGACTTGTGGGATGTTTCCAGTTTTGAGGGGATCAGGAATAAAGCTGCTGTAAACATCCCAGGGCAGGTTTCCATGTGAACTTGGGTTTTTACCTCACTTGAGAAAATACTCAGGAGTGGGACTGGGGTCTGTGCTAAGTGTATGTTTAACACCCCTTCTGCATCTTAGAAATTGGTATTTTTGAATATTGGAAGAGTTTAGAAATCCACTGTGACCCAGCACCCAGGCACTTGAAACGAAGTTGAAAGTTCATCTGGAGATGGTCACGTTGTCGCCGTCACTGTCTTTTCTTCGAGGCAGAGCAAGGCCACAGATGTGTAACCCTTGTAAGGAAGGCCTCGTGTGTCCAGGCCGTGGCAGGACCTGGCTTTCTAGTGGTGGGCGGTTCTGCAGTGGAGAGCGTCTTTCCCTTGCTGGCCAGACCTCGCTTGGCAGGGTGCGGGGTGTGCTGCCTGCCTGGCCGGGCGCTCTTTCTGCCGGTCAGCAGCCGTTCCTGGTGTGTCTGTCCTACTACCAGGCAGGCGGTCAGGGGCCCTAGTGACGTGCTCAGCGAGCCGCAGCCTTCCTAAAGCTTTGCGGGTAATGTCTGCTACCCTCCCATTTCCCTGCTGAGGAATTTTGCTTTCTCATGGGAAGTGAGGGGCCAGTACTTTATAAGAGTTCATATTTTGTGATGACTCGATGCTGAATACATTAAGAAAATGGGCTCCTTCCAGAAGCTTAACTTCTCAGAAGGTCAGATTTCGCATGTGACTGCACGTTTGAAATGAGTGAGCTTGTTTGTTCATGGATTCATTCATTCTGCAAGCACCTCCTGGATATTTACAGTGAGTGTTCCAGGGGGCGCAGAGGACAGTAGACAGTATTCTTTTTTTTTTTTGATTTTTGAATTTTATTTTATTTTTTTATACAGCATGTTCTTATTAGTCATCAATTTTATACACATCAGTGTATACACGTCAATCCGAGTCGCCCAGTTCAGCACACCACCATCCCCACCCCCCACGGCTTTCCTCCCTTGGTGTCCATATGTTTGTTCTCTACATCCGTGTCTCAACTTCTGCCCTGCAAACTGGTTCATCTGTTTGAGACAGCTTTGTACTTCCCGCTTCCAGGGGCTCTTGTGTGGGCGCTGCGAAGCGGGGTTTTAGATGGTGCAAGGTGGAGGGTGGGCACTAGAACCGGTGCCCAGTGTCCGGGTGTGCGTGCGCTAGATGGGGCGTGCGGCCTAGGACTCCTGCCGGCTCGGTGACCCCGGCCGAGTGCTCTAAGGCTTCTAGGTCTCAGTGTTCTCATCTGTAGCATGGGCTGAACAGGACTCACTCTCTCTGGAGGTTACAAGGTCGAACTGTGTTAATGCTTGTAGACCCTACAATGTAGAAGACTTAGGACAGTTTGGAGCATCGTTAATTGTTCCACAGATATTACCTGGTCTGTTGAACGACTTTGCCTGGTACACGCCAAAGCGATTAGGAAATTGGTATATCCCAGCTTTATTTCCTTTCCATTAAAACAGGGCTCAGGAAAAAAAAATCTGTTTTTCAGTAGTCGTATCATATAGTGGAAGGAGCACTGGTGTGAAGGCAGCTTAGGGTTTGAATTCCAGGGCTTATGCTGTCTGTGGCCTGGGCAGGTTACTTTTGAACTGCAATCCCCACACTTGTAAAATGACATTAATAACCACTCTTTCTGTGGGTTCTTAGAATTAATTAAGCAGGTTATGTGTGTAAAGTATCCTGGTACTTGAATGAGTTGTCAGAACCAAGGGCTGCTGGAGACGATGCTTCTGCCCTAGGTAATCTTCCCTTCTACTGGGCGGCAGGTAAACACAAGCACAGTAGTCAGTGCTCTGGAAGAAGTGAGTTCTGGTGCTATAGAGCACAGAATCTCTTTTTTCTTTAATTTAATTTTTATTTTCTGTTGGAGGATAGTTGATGTACAATATTGTGTTAGTTTCAGGTGTACAGTAAAGTGATTCCGTTATACATGTATCCATTCCTTTTCAGATTCTTTTCCCGCACAGTTTGTTCCAGGCTATGGAGTAGAGTTCCCTGTGCTGTGCAGTAGGTCCTTGTTGATGATCTATTTGATATAGAGTCGTGTGTCTATGTTAACGCCAAAGTCCTAATGTATCCCTCCCCCCCACCTTTCCCCTTTGCAGAGCACAGAATCTTGGAAGGGAAAGTTCAGGGTAGGCTTCTTGGAGGAGGTGCCATCCTTTCTAAGGATATGTAGAAGCTCCTGGGGTGGCAGGAGGGAGCAGTGTGTGTCAAAGTTTGAGAAATATAAGAAAATATGGCAAAACTAAGGTATAGGACTGGAACTCAGGGTTTGGGAAAGAAATGAGAGTTGATACTGGAAACTTAGTGGGGCCCAAGAGAACGGGGCCTTGTTTGTCCTGTCAGAAGTTTAGATGTTTATCCTGAAGGCTGTGGGAAACCCTGAAGAACAGTGAGATGGACTTCTGGTTTAGAGACTTACTCGGACCTCCATGTGCAAGGCACTTGATTGGGTGCAGGGTGAATTGTAATCTAAGGTTCCCACTTAAGTTATAAAAGGTTGGACTGGATTTTGCAGATCTGAGAGAGAATGGGTGGGGCCTGGTGACCAGTTAGAAAAGGGAGGGCAGCAAGCGTGGGTGACAGTTTACAGCTGCATCTTTTTGAGAGATACAGAGCACAGTAGGAAGGTATTGGGGGTGGCGAGAGGATCTTACTTCATCTTCAGTGCTTTAGAGGGGCCTGGTAGACAGGTCTGGGCCCAAGGTTCAGATCTGTGCTTTTGCGGAGGAGAGGTGTTTGAAGGCATGGGAGAGACTTAGGTTACCCACAAGAAGATCCAAAGAATCATAGGTCTGAGGGCTTTTTAAGTGGGTATACTGAGGAAGTTTATAAGCTGAAAGAAAGCAGCCAGCAGAGAAGGGGTGTGAGGATCTAGGAGAGGAAATGATTGTTCATTTGTTTTCAAAAAGCTGAATACTTATCGTGTGCCTGGCCCTTTTCTAGGATCTGGGGTTCTCACCATGTGTTACCTCTTCTGCAAGGACAGTTCAACTCATCCCCTGGTGAAGAGAAGTCAGATTATTCTTTGCATCCCATTCAGGTGTAGGAACTGTTCTGTACCTCTGAAGGGACTTTACTTAACCAGAGTAATAAGTTAGAAATCATAAGAAATTAGAGCTGGAAGGGACCTTAAAAGCCACTGTACTTAATTTTGCCTAATATTTTACATTGAATGTAAGAAAAATTTATTGTAGAGCCCATTCTCTTCAGAATTCCTTCACTGAACTTTCTTTATGACTTTCATCCAGTGGGTCTAGCTTGTAAATTTTGGCCTCCTCCTAAATTTGCTTCTTCATCCACATTACATTTTGCCCCGACTATGGCAGAAACTCCTGGGTGGTTTCGCGGCCCCTGGTCTCAGTTCCTCTAAGTTCATCTGCCTACTCGGGTTGAGTGATCTTCTAACATGACAAGATATGCCTAAAATAATGCTGCTAATGGCTTGCCCACACAGAGTTAGTGCATACTAGCCGCCCAGCGTGTGCTCTGCACAGAGGCCTGTAATCTGAACTGTGCTTTGCCAAGCCTCCTGGGGCTCTTTGGCCCTGAGGAAGGGGAGCTTTTTGTGATCACTCCCTTTATCTAGTCGGTCCTTCAGCTGCGGGGCGCCTTTTTCTAATCAGCGGAGGCACCCTTACTCAGCCAGTGGTAGCCCCAGGCCTCATCACCTGTGGGATACAAGCCATGCTCTCTCCCAGGCTTGCTTGGGCCAACATCTCTATTTTTATTTCTGTCTCTTCTCACACTTGGACCCCTGGCCTTTAGTCATCCCCACCTGCAGCATTTACAGTGCCCAGCAGGTGTCAGGCTTGAGTGTCTTTGCACAGGTGCTCCCTGTGCAGTTAATGCACCTCCTACTCCACCTCTGCATAGCCTCATCTTTCCAGACTGTACTTCAGGGTTATCATGAAGCCGTCACTTAGATACAACTTTTGGCCCCCATAGGCGCTTCTGTGCTTTATCTCATGTGATTGAAAATTTGAGTTTATAGATCTTCCTCCTTAATGAGGCTTTAAGGACAGGAGTCATTTCTAATCCTTAGCACAGAGCAGATGCTTTTTAACGGTGATAAAATGTATGGTTTAAATGACTCATTTTACAGTAATTTTGCTTTAGCTTCCGATAGAAATAAAGTTTCTAGATGTTGTGTTCCTGCAATAAGAAATAAAGATGTGACCTTCCAGTTGTGTAAAGCCCATCAATGCTGTGTAAGTGCATCGGGTGCGCTAAGGAACGTGGAGCCAAGTGGGCTAGTTGTGAGAGAGAGAGACTGAACTATGTTAACAAAGGTAAGCCTTCATTGTGTCCTGCCAACATTTGATAGTTGCTTTTGGGCAAACTAAAGCAATAAAATTTTAAACTGTTCCTCCCCATTAAAGGGATTGAATATTTGGCCACTTTGGTGCACCTGTGTCTTGTGAATTGTCCAATTGGAGATGGAGGTTTAGAAAGTGAGTTTCAGTCTTGTTTAAGTCTCTTCCCATCAGACTGGTCTCGTGATTTCCTACACACCATGTTACTTCCTGTCTACCTTTCCTTGGTGGTGTTCATGCCTGGATTGTCTCCTGTACCTGCTCAAACCTTGGTCCATTCTCATTTGTACCATGGAAGTTTGTCATGCCGGATACTGTCAGAACTAATTTTACTTAAGTTTGTGTTAAGGTGCAAAGCACACGTTTTGTATATTATCTGTTTTTTGTGTTTGTTTATATTTTTATGGTTTCTCTTCAAGAAATATTATGAGTAGGGAAATAACAAGACGCAAAGAGAAAAAAGTCATCATTCTCTTTTAAGTTGTTAGAACATCTACCTGCAATCATAATGCACCGTGGTATGTGTTAAAATAGGAAATATGTGTCATGTCCCGTAGGAGCAGGAAAGTCAGTGGTGTTAGTGAGGGTGTGTCATGGAAGTAATCACTAAGCAGGTGACTGCTGGTTGGGGTCCTGAAACATTAGTGTGTGTTCCCTGTGTCCAGTAGTGGTCTGGAGAGGTCAGGAAGCGTGCCTTTCAATTTGAGGGAACAGAGGGTTTGAGGTCCTCTCTGTTCTATTGCTCTAGTATAGTATACTGCATAGCAGCTCATAAAATACTGTGTTTATAGTTGATATTTAAATCGCTGATTGATCATCAAGATTGGGATGTATCATTGGAAATGAAAATAGGAAGAGTCTTATGCTTTTTAGGTTTTTCCTTTTTTTCCGATGTCTCAGAAGGCTCTTTGATGGGGGACTTTTTATTCTCCCATACAATTCCATGAATACTTATACCCTGGCACTTATTTTAATGGCATTTTCAATTTATAAATGTCTCTGAAACACATACTGTAAACTATTTGAGGGTAATGACCATGGCCGTTGATGGCACATCTTAAATGTGCATCGTGTTAATGTTTGAGTGTCAAGTGGTCTACCATCAGTGCTTCCTTCTTTCACCCAGTTTTCTTCCTCATTTCCTTCTCCAAGTTTGTCTCATTTTTCTACTCTCCCTTTTGCTTCTCTATTCTTGCTTTCTCTTTCCCATTGCATGTGTCATTCTTCTTCTTCTTCTTCTTCTCCTTCTGACTTCATTATTATGGCCAACCAAAACCTTTTCCAGGATTGTCTCTATCTTCCTTTCCTCTTCATTGCCATCCACAAACTCTTAGAGAATATTCTTGCTTGACTCCCTTACTTCCTAGCATACCCATGTACTTCCTGATCACTTTAGAACATTGAAAAGGGTTGGAATTTTTAAAAATAGGTAATTATAATCAGTCTTCTTTCACCTCTGGCATAAGACTCTTCTTCCTCAATCTGACCATTCTTAAATCTAGAAGTACTCCAGCTCATTGGTCTCCCTTACCCCCATGTTTAGGCCAAAGAACTTGTGAAACCTTAGCCCTGTTTAATACTTGAATTTATCAAAACATAAGAGGGCTAATTCTGCCTAAGGGCACCAAAGAAGAATAAAGATGCCACAAATAAATGTTTAGTCCAGATTTATAATGGACTCTTAAGTGCCTAGTTGAGTGCTAACCGTTAACTCACTTGAACACCAGGGAGGTCATGACACAAACTAACATGTTAATTGTAAAGACACTTCACTTCACCATTCCTCAATGTAGCTGATAAACTGCATCCAGTTAGCTTAAATAACATGAATGATGAATTTCCCTGTGTATATAAATTGGGAGTTTCTAAAGTTTTCTTTTTCCCTTTGTACAACTACTGACTGGCACCTCGCTTGGTCAGTGCAATAGGAAATGATGACTAAGAAACACATTGTCGGGGCTTCCCTGGTGGCGCAGTGGTTGGGAGTCTGCCTGCTAATGCAGGGGACACGGGTTCGAGCCCTGGTCTGGGGGGATCCCACATGCCGCGGAGCAGCTGGGCCTAGTGAGCCATGGCCGCTGAGCCTGTGCATCCGGAGCCTGTGCTCCACAACGAGAGAGGCCGCGGCAGTGAGAGGCCCGCGCGCTGCGATGAAGAGTGGCCCCCGCTTGCCGCAGCTAGAGAAAGCCCTCGCACAGAAATGAAGACCCAACACAGCCAAAAATAAATAAATTAATTAATAAAAGAAACACATTGTCTCAATATCAGTGGACATAATGTCCTAGTAGTCTATAAAAATCTCAAAATTCTTAATCTAAAAGGTAGGTCTGCCAATCTTATATCCTTTTCCTTTGTTAATATAAGTATCCAATCTATGAAGGTCTCAGTTTCCTTACTTAGAATAGGAGGTGGATAGATTTGCTAATATCTAGGGACGTTTCCAATTTTAATATTCCCTAGTTATAAGGGCTGAGCCAAATACAATGGCTCCCTTAATCATTAACCTCGCTCATGATGAAAGTTATCAGCAAGTTCTACTTGTAAGAGATCAAACATTCATATCCATGTATATTGTAGCACATTGACTTTTACAGAACTCCAAGTAACACAACGTAGTTACATTCATAGACTTAAGGTCACTGTGGTATACTTTACAATTTTTCTTTTCCCTAGGAAGGAAATGTAGATCCCTAGGAAGGGATTTCTTTCTCTGCCTTTCAGTAATGTAAGCCTTTTATTATCTCTTGGATCCTAAAAATGGGTAGGGTTTTGGCAGGTGGAGCTTAGGACAGACATTCCAGGTGACAGGGACAACAGGAGAAAGGGCAGAAGGAAGAATGGATTTTCAGAAAGACTTGATATCTTACACGATGAGAGCAGCGTTTCACAATCTCTGTCCTGCAGAACACTGGTTTTAGATGATGTTAATGTAGTTACAAGACAGAAGCATTTGGGAAGAACTGTACTCTACATCCCGACATGAAATTCAAGTTTCACTTTGTTTCATTACATACTCTGAAAAGTTTTGGAGGAAGGAATTGATTTATTTTTGTTTAATTCAGTCTTACTCACAGTTACTTGACAAACCTATATTCAGCTGATGGGACTGTATTTTGTGAAAGGCCAATCGGAGAAATGGTGAGATGGAGCTTAGGATATTTCTTTGTTGGGACAGGCATGTGATTATTCTTCTTATAATTCTTTACTGTTTGTCGTAACAATTGTTACTTTGCAGGAGTCAGTTTTTTTTTTTTACATCTTTATTGGAGTATAATTGCTTTACAGTGTTGTGTTAGTTTCTGCTGTGTAACAAAGTGAATCAGCTATATGCATACATATATCCCCAGGATTCAGTTTTAAGCCCTCTGTTTTTATCTGAGTTATTGGGACTCTTAGAAAGCTCAACAATCCTGGAGTCTTCATCTCTGATGTAGTTTCCAGAAGCTCCTGGCACTTACCACTATTTCCTCTTGATTCTTTTCCTCCGACTTCAGACTTCTTACGATTATGAGCTGATGGTTTTCTCAGCCTCTAGTGTCAAAACCAGCTACCTCACTCATCTTCATTGTCTCAGTTACAAGGTGCAATATTTCCCATGTTTATATGTGTCAAAATAGAAGTCAGGGATTGATACATAGCATATGCGTAATAAAAATTGTATTTCTTTTTTTTCTTTGTTCGAAGGTATCCAAACACTGGCCAAGTTCTTAAATTGAAAGTAGAGTGATCTAACTTATTCAGCTCATCCAACCATCAATATTGAATATTTGTCTTTTTTCTTACACATATTTCTTGTATTCCAATTGTGACATTCTAGAGCACAGTGAGTACATTATAACTTATTACTGCATTACTACCTTGGCTATTCCTTGACCAAAATTTACTTCACACAACTGACAGCCTAATTAACCTACTAGAGTTTTTTTTAATGTACGCATATATTAAAAAAACTCTAGTAGGTTAACTGCATTGCTAATAACTGAGTTTTTACATCTCTATGCACCCATGTATCCAACACCAGATCAAGATATTATAAAATATTTCTAACACCCTACACGGTTCTCTGTTACTTCTTTCTGTTCCATACTCTCCCAGGGCAACACCTAAGCTGACCTCTATCACCATATATGACATACGTGGAAACACACAGTGTGTATTCTTTGGTATCTGGCCTCTGGTTACATATCATTATATCAGTAGTTTATTCTTTTATTGTGTTTTCCTGATTTTTTTAAACCTAGACATTCATACAGTGTCAAAGTACCACTGAGTTCTTCATATTATTATGCTGACCTCCATCTTCAGGGGCTTTCTACAGTCTTCCGTGTGTCTTTGCACCTACTTTCTCTTCCGTCTAATTATGTTTCATTTAACCAACCTCAGCCAGCCTTCCCCCATATTCCCCAACACGTAGCAGTCCTGTGTTCAGCCAGTTTTGTCCCCTATTCCAGAAGCCCTTTGTGCCATTCCTGACACTGTGCCTGTTCCCTGCCCGGAAGGCCTGTTCCCTACCCTCTATATACTTGTTCAAGACTCAGTTTAAATGCTACCTGTTCTGAGAAGTCTTCTCAGAAGAAGCCAGTACTTTTTGGAATCCTTCTTTAATGAAATCCCATAGCAAGTGTAATCTGTCCTCCCTGATCTGGTAATTAATTATCCATTGTTCCTATCATATAGTGTTTGTTTTCCTTGTGTGCTGTTATTATTTCTTGAAGCAGATTACAGTGACTTGAACCAGGAACTGGGTCATTTTCCTCTTCATTTTAGTGCAAGTTTCTGTGATATGAAGTTAAACTCTTTTTCCCTCACTTCCCATTCACCCTCAGCAGTTGTTAAACATGAAGTACAAGTGAAACTTATTGGTTAACAGGTTTTTGTGGTCCTTGGTTCCGGTCCCTAGGTCTAAGCTGCACTTCTGTAGTGCTGATTTGACTGATTTCTTATTGTCACATAACTCAGGCATTAACTAAATCCTTACAAATTTAGATACATATAAGATAGTATTAAAAAAACCCAGTGGATATCAAAAGTTTTGGCCTGGAGGAGAGTGTTGTATGAGTCCTAGTTTGGTGGGGCTCACACTTAGTGATCGAGCCTTCCAATATTCCACTGTAAGTAAGAAAGAGTTATGCAAATATATGGTTAATATTTAACAGTGTTGATAAAAAAGAGAAGAGAGAAAGGGACGACAGATACTTTGAGGGCCTTCTGGAATTCATGAACAATTATGATTGGATGGGGAAAAAGAAGAACCGAGGGCTAACCTCCCACAAGTGAAGTCAGGAAAGAGAGAAGGGCTCATCTGGTATGCAGGTAGAGAGGTTTGACCTACAGAATCTTAGAAAACCTCAACAATCTGAGCAGCGTTGGCAAGAGGCAAACTAAAGGGCTAACAAAAGTCTGCAAAAGTCTCACACAAAGAACTCTGGCATGGTGTTCATCATCTAGCTAATCCTAACATGCAGACATTCATGAGAGTAAAGTCAGGTCTTTACCAGAGTGGGTTTCTTATCTGGGCAACTGGGTCAAATGAAGAAAGGCAGGTGTAGGCTGCCAGAGTAATAAATAAGGAGAGGAAAAACAAAAAGAACGAGACATATCATTCATCAGTGATTTCCCCCCAGTATTCTTAGTCTCCACCTTATCTCCATCTTACTGCTAACACAGGAACTAGACCGAACAGTGAGGTAAAAGGTCTCTACAGAAACTGAGGTAATATAGAAAATAAAAAAATAAAACATAAAATTGTCAATTTTCTTCCTAGGGGTAATTGAGATGATAGTTCAATAATAACGTAAGATCAGGTGAAGTCTAAAGAAATTTTAGAAAAGCTGGATAAAGTAAGAAAACATCTGTTCGCTGCCATCTGAATGTTAGAGAGACACCAAGACGTGGGCCAAGTTGTGGAGAGAAGGGAAACACATACACAAGCTTGACATTTGGTGCAGCTTTTCTCCTTTGGGCATTTGCTGATTCAAATCTTACAGCCTACGAACTGAAAAGCCAAGGAGTTCAAAAGACTAACCACAGAAGCCAATGGGCAACAGCTCAGGCTAAAGGCAACAACTAGTGGAATGACAAGCTAAGTGTATCTTTAGTCTCACAGGGCTGCGGGAACCATTACATTTAAAGCCTAACAAATACAAGGGTAGTTGGGAATAGGGAGAATCCAAACTTTCACATGGTAATCCCAAAGGGCAACACCCGTAGAGGAAGGACAAGACAGGAATAGACCAACCTTCACACAGACTGAAAAACGGCTTTGAATGAGCTCAAACTGAGAATGGACTAAGGTTACCAGTCCCTATAGTAACTGTCTGTCATGGGCCAAAGTAAATCTTTTCAAGAGAAAGATAACAACATCCAGAATGTGGAGGTATCTTTATAGTTTCCTAAAATAAGTTAAGCCCAGTTTTAGTATAAAAAATAATTGGACATAACCAGGAAAAAGACTAAATGATCAAAAGTTCAAAAAAAGAAAGAAAGAAAAAAGACAACATAAATAGACATAGGAGGACAAGAGTTAGCAGGCCTTGGTTAAAAAAACAACAACAACAAAACTACTATGGTTAAACAAAGAAAATAGACACATGGCAAATAAGCATATGAAAAGATGCTACACATTCCATGTCATCAGTGAATTTTGAATTAGAACGATAATGAGATACCACTACACACCTATTTAAATGGCTAAAATCCCCAAACTGAAATACCGAAGTTGGTGATGATGCAGAACAATTGGAATTCTCATTTGTGGCTAGCGGGATACTTGGCAGTTTCTTACAAAATAAACGTACTTTTACCATACAGTGATCTAGTAATCCTGCTCTTTGGTATTTACCCATAGGAACGGAAAAGTTCTGAAAAGTTATGAAAGTAAGAGCCTTTACAGTGAGAAAATTCTATGATTCTATGGTTTTTCAACTCATTAATTTGTGTAGTTCATCCATTTTACTCATTGTATACACTTAAGTATATTGTTCCTTGAAATGGCCATTCAAAGTTGTTTCCTGCGCCACACACTATGAATGTTAGGGTTGGTCCTGTGTAAATCTTACCCCCATTGATTTAGTATTATCCCTAAACAAGCAACTTTCTTCCATAAGGAAACAAAAAAGAGGTTCAGAAATGTCCAAACTAAGTTTTTATAAAACTGTGTTATCAAATCTTATTTATCAAAAAACTTCAAACATAGCAGTATGCGTTCCCATATACCCTTTACTCAGCTTCCCCAAATGTTAACATTTTCTATTACTAGAGTATAATTATTGAAAGCAGAAAGTTTACATTGTCACAATGCTACTAATGATTTATAGACTCGTATTCAAATATTGCCTATTGTCTTGTGGTCCAGATTCAAATCTAGGATCCCTTATTGCATTTGCTTGTCATATCTCCCCATTCTTCTCTAATCTAGGATAGTTCCTCAGTCTTTTTTTGTCTGTTATGACCTTGAACTAAAGGAAAATCTTAGCCAGTCATTTTGTAGAATTTTTCTCAAATAGGGTTTGTTTGATATTTTCTCATGGTTAGACTGAGGATATGTATTTCTTGACAAGAACACTTCGGGAGAGATATTATGCCATTTTCAGTACATATTAGAGGTACAAACAAATCTGTATGTCTCACTACTGGGGATGCTAACTTTGATGACTTAGTTCTAATGATAGCTGCAAAATCACTATTTTTCCCTTTGTAATTTTTTGAGATTGTTCAAATATTCTGCTTCTTGTTTAATTTTCCCATACTAATTTTAGCATCCATCAATAATTTTTGACTCCACCCATTACTGTGGTGTTTGATGATTGTTCATTTTCTATTCCCATCATTCCCTCTACATTTATTAACTATAATTTGAGTATAAGAAAGAGCTGTTCTTCTCCTTCATTTATGTATTTATCTGGTTATTTGTTCATATATATACATACATCAGTATGAACTTGTGGATAATTATTTTATTCTACGGGTTAAAATTTATTACTATCATTAATAGTTTTGTTTCTCAAAGTGTTCCATATTTGGTCACTGGTACTCCTTCCAGCTGTCTCCTATATTTTTCCTACATGGCCATACAATTGTTGGAGTAATATCTTACTTTCTGACACCACAAAATGCTCCAGACCCATCTTTTACTTTCCTCTGTCTCAGCCTTGAATCAGTCATTTCTCCATGGAGTTCTTGTTCCTTGCATTAATAATGGTATTCAGAAACCAGAATCTTGGTATGAGGTGGATTTATCACTATCCAAGCTACCTCATTGTGTTTTCATCAGAGAGAGCTAAAAATATATATACGAATACATAAAAATATACAAGTATCTCTATTTTCATATTATCTATCTGGGTGTGTATGTATATACACACACGTGTGCACGCACACACATTATCATCTGTCTATCTACATATATATATAACTTCAAATTGATATATGAATTCACATTGATACCTTGATTCCAATCCAACAGCACAGGGTTTGTTCTAGCCTCCCTTACCCTTTCCTTATTTGTCACTCTTTAACAATTAGAAACCTGATTCTCATTATTTGCAGTCTATTCATTTGCTCAATTCTGGAATACACATAAAATATTTAAAAATCATTAACCTGTACACATGTGAAAAATAAATTTACTAACAAGTTCAGTATTTGTGTACATTTCTTTTTGTCTTTAGCTTTTCAGTATATATTGTGCATGGTTAATTACAGTATATTAAAATACTGTTTTCCAAAGTTACTTAGGTTAGCTCTTTCCCACCTCCTTCAGTGTGTTTTTTTTTCTTCTGCAGTGTGAGAAAATCTAGTACTTTGTGTTCAACTCAGACTACCAAACCAGAAGTTCTAGCAGAAAAGGTGATAATCCATATGTGCAGTAAGATCCCCAGGTGATTCTTTTCATTGGAGAAATATGAGGAACACTGCTTGACGTCTCTACAACTAAGATATCTAAAATGAAACTTCAATTATTCCTTCTTCCAAACTTCCAAACTTTTCCATCCTGCAAATCTTTTCTTCCTCAGTGAATGGTGCCATGATTCACACAAAAAGTAACTCCATGCAAAAACCTGGGAATGATCCTCAGTTCCTTCCTTTTCTTCACTTTCTGCATAGACTGCATCATTAGGTCCTCTGGAATCTCATCTCTTTCTCTCTCATCACTTATATAATGTTTCTCTTCATCTTCATTGCCACCATCTTAGCCACTACCATTTCTCCTTTGCTCTACTTGAACAGCCTAGTATCTGCACAACTATCTTTTCATTTAATTGCTTTCTCTTGCATCTAAGATAAAGTCAAAATCCTTAGCCTTATAGATTCTGGCCTTGCCTTTTCTTGTAAGTTGTATTTTCATACTTACAAGTACAGGCACACTCACACACACACACACGTATAGTTGGTATTGTTAGTTTAGGTTTTGTTTGCCCTCCCATCCTAGCATGAGAAAATTAAGAAACAAAGTCAAACCAAAGAAAAACTTTAAAAATAAATTTGAATAATATCCTTTCCCTCCAGAACATTTCTCTAAAGCAGTATTATCATTAATGGCAGTACAGACCAGAATTTTTTCCCTTAGACATAAAGGCATGGTGAAGAAGTCTCATTAAAAACTGGAATCTAAGCTTTCAATGTCAAATTCTGTCTCTAATCTTCTGCAGTAAGCCATAATGATTAAAGTATAGGAATCTGAATCAGAGGTCTGGTTTAGTATAATCTTTTTTGTAATAAGCTTTGTACCTTAGACAAGTCATTTATCTCTCCATTCCTTAATTTCTTCATTTATAAACGGAGATGTTAAGAGTATTGATATTCAAGGCTAATGAAAAAAGAATGCATCTAAGTACTGTATCAAACACTTTAAAAAGTGACCAGTTCAGGTTCTCTGCCCATTTTTAAATTGGAATATCTGGGGTTTTTTGATATTAAATTGTATGATTTCTTTAGATAATTTGGATATTAACTCCTTATCAGATATATCATTTGAAAAAATCTTTCATTCAGTAAGTTACCTTTTCATTTTGTGGTGGTTTTCTCCTCTCTGCAAAAGCTTTTCAGTTTGATATAATGACAGTTGTTTAATTTTACTTCTGTTGGCCATGCCTGAGGAGATAGACCCGCAAAAAATATTGCTAAGATCGATGTCAATGTATTTTTCCTAGGGGTTTTATGGTTTCAGGTCTTCAGTGTGAGTCTTTAATCCATTTTAAGTTTCTTTTTATATATGGTATAAGGAAATAATTCAGTTTCACTCTTTTGCAAGTAGTTGTCCAATTTTCCTAACACCATTTATTGTCTTTATTTCATTGTATGTTCTTGCCTCCTTTGTTGTAGATTAATTGATCACATAACTGTGGGTTCATTTCTGGGCTCTCTATTCTATTCCACTGACCTATGTGTCTGTTGTTATGCTAATACCATACTGTTTTGATTACTATAGCTTTGTAGTATAGTCTGAGATCATTGCATGTCATACCACCAGCTTTGTTTTTCTTTCTCAATATAGCTTTGGTTATTGGAGGTTTTTTGTTTGTTTGGATGATTCTATACAAATTTTAGGATTATTTGTTCTAATTCCGTGAAAAATACCATTGGTATTTTGATAGGGGTTACATTGCTTTGGGAATACATACAAATGACCAAAAGACACATGAAAAGATGCTCAATATCACTCATCATCTGGGAAATGCAAATCAAAACCACAGTGAGATATCACCTTACACCTGTCAGAATGGCCATCATCCAAAAGGGAACCCTTGTGCACTGTTAGTGGGAATGTAAATTGGTGCAGCCCCTATGGAAAACAGTACAGAGGTTCCCCCAAATGTTAAAAATAGAATTACCATATGATCCAACAATTCAACTTCTGAGTATCTATCCAAAGAAAACAAAGACACTAATAAGAAAGGATGTATGCACCCCTCTGTTCATTGGAGCATTACTTATACTAGCCAAGATATGGAAGAAACTAGTGTCCATAAATAGATGAGTGGATAAAGAAGATGTGGTGTATATATACACACATATATAATGAAACAGTACTTAGTCCTAAAACAGAATGAAATCTCTTCACTTGCAGCAACATGGCTTGACCTAGAGTACTAGGTGTGCTAAGTGAAATGAGTCAGAGAAGAACAAATACTGTACGATTTCACTTACAGGTGAAATCTAAAAAAGAAAACAAAGGAGAAACAAACTTGTAGATACAGAGAACAAACTGGTGATTACTAGAGGGGAAGGGGGATGGGGACTGAGAGAAATAGGTGAGGGGATTAAGTGGTACAAATTTCCAGTTATAAAATAAATGTCTTGGGGATGCAATCTACCGCATACGGAATATAGTCAATAATACTGTAATAATTTTGTATGGTGATATATGGTTACTAGACTTATCATGGTGACCAATTCAAATGTATTTAGATGTTGGATCACTATGTTGAACACTTGAAACATAATATTGTATGTCAACTCTACTTCAATAAAAAGTGACCAGTTAACATTAATTGGTATTATAATTACATTTTCTCTTCATAAAGGCACATTTTATTGATTTTTTCATTATAAAGTATAAAAGTACCTTTTATTTTCAAGATGAGTTCTAAGATTACTTGTTAATGTTAATATGGTAACTTAAAATACGTCTAGATATAATTTAATTTTAATTGCCTAACACAAATATGTCTGATATTCACCATTATGAGTTCAAACCTTTTAGTAAAGATGTCAGAGGAGTCACCAAAACATTTTTGTTTATTGCCTCTCATTGAACCCTAAATGCTAACAAGACTTTTTGTTGGAATGAGGGATCAACATTTTATACTCTTTAAGAACTAATGCCATAGCTGTTTTATTTTTATAAATAAAGCTCTTTCTGTTTACTTTGTAGTGTACAATTTTTGAATGGCCCGGAAAGAGAAAAATTATTCTTTGGGCTGACAAAAATGATAAAGAGGCTCATTGCTGATGAAGGGAAGAAGACAAAGAAGAATAGAGAAAGAAAGATTAGTTCCTCTTTCAAAAGGGGGGCAAGATACTAGAGGTTTCTGCAGGGAAACTGAAGCACACCTTTCTTTCTGAGATTTGAAAGGAAGAGATGCCCTACATTTAAATATCTAGAGTATATCTTCCATTTAAAAATGAACCTAGCTAATCATCCAGTGAGGAAGAAAAGAGTAAAATAGCCTTTGATCAAGTCCTTTCTGTGGTGTTAAATGCAACGAATTATAATGAATATCACATATCTAATGAGTTCAAGAATTCCCCTTGGAAGAATTGGTCTGTCCTTTACAAAAAAGAGAGTTCAAGTGAGTTATTTGCATTTGGTAGGGAAGCTCTACTGTCTAAATCATACTCATTTAAAGGTGAAGTTCAGGGCTTCCCTGGTGGCGCAGTGGTTGAGAGTCCGCCTGCCGATGCAGAGGACACGGGTTCGTGCCCCGGTTTGGGAAGATCCCACATGCCGCGGAGCGGCTAGACCCGTGAGCCATGGCCGCTGAGCCTGCGTGTCCGGAGCCTGTGCTCTGCAACGGGAGAGGCCACAACAGTGAGAGGCCCGCGTATCGAAAAAAAAAAAGGTCCAGTTCAAAGTCTGCCATAATTTGTTATTATATATGTAATTTTTGAATGTAATATACAGTTATATATGTATATAACATCAACAAGAAAGTGACCCACTTTAGAGTCAAGAAAATATATAGGTGAAGTGTAAAAGGGTTGGAATAGATATACCACAACAGTAACAACAAAACAAAACAAGACAACAACAAAAAAACTGGAGTGGATAAGAAAATATCAGAAAAAAATATTTTAAGATGAAAATTTTTACTAGAGACAAAGATATTTTAAAATGATAAAAGGATTATACCATCTAGAATGTATAATAATTATAAACTTATATGCACCTAACAACAGAACTTCCAAATACAATGAAGCAAAATCGACACAACGGAAAAGAGAAACAGACAGTTCTACAATAATAGTTGGATACTTTAATACCTTTCTTTCAATAGCAGAACAGACAGAAAATCAACAAGAAAATTAAAAAAACTTGAACAACATTATCAATCAACTAGACCTAACAGCCATCTATAAAACATTCCACCCAACAGCATCAGAATATACATTCTTTTCAAATGCACGTGGATATACTATATGCTAGGCCATAAAACAAATTTCAGTACATTTTAAAGGATATAAACAATACAAAGAGTGCTCTCAGATGACAACAGAATGCAATAAGAAATCGTTAACAGAAATTTGTTGAAAATCACAAATGGAAATTATACAGTATATTCCTAAATAATTCATGGGTCAAGTAAGAACTCATAAGGGGAATTAGAAATACTTTGAGATGAATTAAAATGAAAGTATAACATATTACTACTTGATTGGTCGCACATAGTCTTTTGAAAAGCAGAGGGGTTAGACAAAGAGATCTAAATTAATTAAAAAATCATTTATTATTCTGGGAATAAAAAGAACTGGGCTTAGTCTCAGTTTTGCCTTTCTTTATCTTTGTGTCTGTTGATCATCTTGGAATAGTCATTACATAGTCAGAATACAGTTGCCATCTCAGGAATCAAATACTGTTATCTCTAGGGCTACCATAACAAGATACCACAAACTTGTTAGCTTAAAAGAACAGAAATTTATTTTATCACAGCTCTAGAGTCCAGAAGATCAAACTCAGAGTGTTGAGAGGGCCATGTTCTTTCTGACACCTCAAGGGGAGGATGCTTCTTTGTCTTAACCAGATTCTGGTGGTGGCCATCAATCACTGGTGTTGGCATTTTTTGATTTGCAGCTGCATCACTCTGGTCTCTTCCACTGTTGTCACATGGAATTGTCTCTGTGTGTTTCTGTCTCTGGAAACAATTGAAATAGAAATTTCTATTTTAAAAAAACAAACTGTTGATTACTATGCTCTATTTAGATAGTTCCTCTAACCCACCCACCTCCATTTCCCCATATGTATTTGAGAAGGAAAGAAGAACTCCTGTGAGCTATCATTTTGGAAAAAATCAATGATATAGTGTTTTACTAGAGATGCCTCTTATCTAAAATATTTGAGGGCTTCCCTGGTGGCGCAGTGGTTGAGAGTCCGCCTGCCGATGCAGGGGACACGGGTTCGTGCCCCGATCCCGGAAGATCCCACATGCCGCGGAGCGGCTGGGCCCGCGAGCCATGGCCGCGGAGCCTGTGTGTCCGGAGCCTGTGCTCCGCAACGGGAGAGGCCACAGCAGTGAGAGGCCCGCGTACAGAAAAAAAAAAAAAAAAAAAAAAAAAAAATATTTGAATTAAATATAAAATCTGGGGAAATTATCACCCAGTTTCCCTCTTCTAGAGGCATGATCTAAATGATAGGCAGCAGAATATTTTATAGCCATGAGGTTTGCTGACATTATTGATTTGATCCAGAATCTGTATTTTCTCTCTAAAGAAAACAGTATTCTCTCTTTGCTTTCTTTAATTTATAATGTTGATGTCTTAAGATTATTGTCAGAGAGGATGCTTGTAGTTCAAATGATTTGGCTGTATTTCACCAGTATTATTACAAGCTAGTCAAACAGTGGCTGGGCTCCAGTATAGACCTCGGTCCCTTTGTTCCACTGGGATACGGATGTGAAAGCCACTGTTTCCTTATATTCCAAAGACCAAATAAATAAAACAAATAAATAAACACAAAAAAACAAGTAAATGAAACTATCTTAAAACCAACTCTCTTTTCTTCCTCATCCATGTTAATTCTCTTCTACCTAAAATTACTTCCTGGAAGTGATTTTTATGTTTCTTAGAGCCTCTTTATGTATATATCCACACTAATGCATATAAAACTGTTCCTTGTAGATCTTTTACTTTTTCCATTTGAAGAATTATTTTCACATGTCATATAGAGTTTATCCATTGTCCTAGATATGCATTTTTCCTGTGTATTTGAGCATCATAGGAAGATAAATTCTACTCTTGAAAATGTTAACTGGTGACTGAGACACAGAAAGCTATTCTTCTTACCATTTTTCAATAGTGAGTAGTAGATTCTGTAGGGGTGGAATTTTAAGATGTAAGTATACTGTTTTTCTACACTCCAATTACGTTCCCCTTATCATAGAATATTGACCAGTGAAGTGTGCTGCTGACTTTTCAGAATCCATGTACATACAATCCATTAAGTTATTAGATATAACGTTGGTCAGAAAAGCATACTGTGAAATGTTGCTTTTATTTAAACTCCCACTATTTTCACTCCATGGTTTCAAGATTTGACTTCTTTATTGCCCTCTGGTAGTGGGCTCTGTGAACTGCATATTTACGGGTCTGGAGCACATATCTTCCCGGAGGTATTCAACTCCTCAGGTACAAGCTAAAGAGTAGATGATAAGAAGCATTCATATTTATTAAAACTAATTAAGAATATCAGTAGCCTGACTGTTGTTTCTAAAAATATAAAATATTTATCCTTCTGTTGTCAAACAACCATATTTCATGAAAAGAAGTAAATCCTTTTTTGCTTGCAATGAAAGAACAATAATTGAAGGTATTCTTCATTTGGACCAAATACCTTCTCTGAAAATATAAGTTAAAATAGGAGTTGAACTTTGCAAAATATTCTTTAGTAAATAAAACTCCACATATAATTTCAAATTATCATTGAATTTTACCTTAAATTGAAATATCTATATTGACTTAAATGGTGTCCTCTGTAATTTCGGATGATTCCCTCCTTTATATCTTCTTCCTCTCTTCAACAAATAAAATACATATGAATGCCTAACATGAGGTAGGGTATTCTCTGTGAAATAATGATGTTGGTATACTTGATTTTGACTTAGCAGAGGGATTGAGCCTCTGTGTTGGTGAATTCTCCCCAGATGGTGCGTGGGGAGAGGTTCAGGCATGTCTCTGTGCTCCTGAAGTTTTCTCTGTGAAACTGTCAACCTCCAATATCAGAAATAACTTCCTTCGTCAGAAGGGATTTTCAGACATTAAAAGTTTTCTCTTAAAGTGCAAGTATTTTTAAAATCTATAAAATATAGGGCATTATACATTTTCTTTAGTTACTACAAGCTGAATTTTAACTGAGAAGACTGGGGACTCCATGTATGTGTACACGCATGCATGCGTGCATGTTTGTGTGTTACACATGTGTGTGTGTGTGTAGGTCTACTGAGGATACAGAACGTATTCTGCACATGACAGAGCAGTGGTATATCAGAAGGGAAAAGAGTATAAAGGACCAGCTTCACCTGCTTAATTTGTCCCCTGACCTGGTGTCTTCTTATTTTCCACAATCCTTTGCTGATCTGTATACTAAATACCCAGGGTTCCTGGGTACCCCCAGGTACCTCTGTAAGTTTTACAAGCCTATCAATATCCCATGTACAGTGGATGGAACCTGGACT
Source organism: Mesoplodon mirus (assembly GCF_964341445.2). NCBI lineage: Eukaryota > Metazoa > Chordata > Mammalia > Artiodactyla > Ziphiidae > Mesoplodon > Mesoplodon mirus. Next base: position 12,088 of record NW_028294242.1, on the reverse strand, counting down.
TTTTGCCCATATAGTTTTCCTTTCCCTCAGAGTTTTCGTCTGAGCTATGTCATGGGGTAGGTAGTGTTGTGAAAATTTGTGCTCACTTGTTAAATAGAAACTACTCATTTAACTGTTTAAACAAATAAACAGTATCTTGAGTCAATTGCACGGCACCTCCAGTCTCCACAAAGCAGAGTTACTTTGGGACAGGAAGTTCTTTTAGTTTCCCCTTAAATCAAAATACAAAGTTATTGAGCAATTCTAGGACCAACGCTATAGTTGCAAACTTGGGAAGAGATCACAGGATTCTGTAATTGTTTGCTTACCCCCTTACTGGGACAGCAAATAGCTCAATAGTTCTTTTTTTTTTTTTTTTTTTTTTTTGCAGTATGCGGGCCCCTCCCGTTGCGGAGCACAGGCTCCAGACATGCAGGCCCAGCAGCAACGGCTCACTGGCCCAGCCACTCCGTGGCATGCGGGATCCTCCCGGACCGGGGCATGAACCCGCGTTCCCTGCATAGGCAGGCGGACTCTCAACCACTGCGCCACCAGGGAAGTCCAGCTCAGTAGTTCTTATACTGAAGTCAAAAGGAAGAATAATACCGGAACAAAGTCTGCAGTTAAAGTCTGCGTCTTATTTTTATTTTCTCTTGGCACATAGTAGGTAACCGTTAAATGTTCTCTTGATAAATATTAAAAACACACAAGATACTTCATATACTAGGGGTCATAAAATTTCAACTTTTCTTTTGGTGTAGGGGTTGATGATGAAAAGTTTGGAAACTTCTGGTCCATGTTAATGTTCCTGCTTTGAGAACTGCAGGGCGCAGCTTTTAGATGGAAAAGGTTGCCAAGAGGACCAGAAGTAGAATAAAGGCATTTATGTAATTCTTCCTTATAATTTCATTTATTGGTTTTCAGCATCTAACTTTGAAAAGTTGCCTGAGGCTGCCTAGGGTCTGCAATGAGGATCACAGCTGTGCTGTCCTACCCCCTCCCCACACGTGGGAACAGAGCCTCCCCAGCAGTGCTCATAGAGCCCCATGGCTTTCCGCCCACCTCGGTACTGCTCAAGGCAGTGGCTTTTTTCTACCAGCCTCGCCCTTCTCCATTTGAATCTTTTTCTTCTTTCCAGTTTTATTGAGATGTAATTGACATGTAACACTGTATAAGTTTAAGGTGTACAACATCATAATTTGATACATGTATATATTGCAAAATGATTACCACAATAAGGTTAGTTAACACATCCATGACCTTACACAATTAATTACCTTTTGTGTGTGTGTGTGTGTGTGTGTGTGTGATGAGAACATGTAAGATCTACTATCTCAGAAACTTTTGAGTATGCAATAGAGTGAGGTTAACTATAGTTACCATGCTGTACATCAGACTCCCAGGATTTATTCATCTTACAACTGGAAGGTTATACCCTTTGACCAACAACTCCCCATTTCCTCCACTCCCCAGCCCTTGACGGCCACCATTCTACTCGGTTTCTGTGAGAGCAGCGTTTTTAGATTACACGTAAAAGTGAGATTATGCAGTGTTTGTCTTTCTCTCTCTGACGTATTTCACTTAGCATGATTCCCTCAAGGTTCATCCAAGTTGTTGCAAGTGGCAAGATTCCCTTATTTTTTAAGGCTGAATAACATTCCATTCTACATATGTGCCATATTTTCTTTATTCATTTGTCTGTCAATGGACACTATAGAAACAGAAACTCACTCAGTTCCTACAAGTGTCCAAGGTAACAATAGACAAAATATGGATGTTGGTGGGTGTAAATCCAGGCAGTAGGTTAGACTACATCCCACAGGCAGGAAGGCCACTATTTTAGGAGGAGCTGCTTTGAATATGAATCAAATAATAATTGATTTATATATCACCAGTTCAGAACTAACTCATCTGTTTTAGACACCTCACCATAGATATGAAATGAGAATGAGTGGAAAAAGAGGCTTCTGAAGGCAAACAGTCATAAAACCCATTATTATTCTGTAAAAAGGAGACTATACAGTCTTAGCTTTAGAACCTCAAATCAAACAAAGACATGTAGCAGCCTCAGTAGGATATAATCACAACAGAAAAAATACAAGCAGAAGGCAGAGGAAAAAGAAGTGCCATTTGGTATGGGAATAACTAGCTCTGTATGTCTCAAAAGCCTCCTATAAACATGTCTGGGTGTCAATATAGTGTAATAATTAATATCCATAAACCCTGAGTCTTAAGAAAAAAGAACTGTATCTTTTGCTTTCTTTTAGAAAGGGACAGAAAGGTAACTATATTTGCTTTAATAAATACAGAGACTTAGTGCACTTAAATATTTGATCAAATAATTAAAAAAATGTTTCTTACAGCATACATCATTTTCTTTTTTTTTTTTTTTTTGGTGGTACGCGGGCCTCTCGCTGTTGTGGCCTCTCCCGTTGCGGAGCACAGGCTCCGGACGCGCAGGCTCAGCGGCCATGGCTCACGGGCCCAGCCGCTCCGCGGCATGTGGGATCTTCCCGGACCGGGGCACGAACCCGCGTCCTCTGCATCGGCAGGCGGACTCTCAACCACTGCGCCACCAGGGAAGCCCCATCATTTTCTGATGAAACGGGTAAAATAAGGTTCTAGGGTGTGAGGCAGGCATGAGGTATTATACACATTTTCTTTTCTGTCCTTTTGTAGCTGAATATCCTTTTCCAGGCCTAAAGAAGTAGTAAAATTATGGATCTAAGATTGAATAAAAGGTTTCATAGACATATTTTACATATATGCCATTAGATTTCCACAGAGTTATTTCAGGCTGCTGACAGGCTGCTTGCTTGAGCTGAGACCCCTCTAAACAAAGCCCAGGAAGAAACTAACAACTGTGAAAGCCAACTTATTTCTTCTGTGAGTAACTTGGCTGCAGAGCAGACTAATTACCCCTTTAACCACACTGTTTGAACTCATTGTACTTATCTGGGAATCACTATTCTGAAAGTAGAGAAGGGGACTAGGGAAGTTAAAAGAGACAAAAGGTGTAAATATGGTCTCTTTGCAGAATCTCAAAGGTCAGGCAACAGGCTTATTTCTGATGGTTTTAAAAAGAGAAGCTGAGCTGTGGTTTAAAGGTCCACTTTGGAATTCAAATTCTACCTCAGGTGCAGCCTGAATGCTAGTCTCCACCTGGAGTGAATGACTGAAGGATCATTTCTCAGCACATAGTCAGTGTTTGTTCAATTTTCATATTATTTTATCCCAGTGAATAATACTGATGAGGGATTTTGAAACTATTAAATTCCGCCAAAGGACTTGATTTTGTAATGATACCAAACCTTGGAAAATAAAGGAAGTAGAGATTGGTGAATCCTTGACAAATTATTAGAGGTATAACTGATTGTTTCATAAGGAAAGATAGGGAATGGATCATTTAGGAACCTGAATGAATACTTTGAATCTCATCTATTTCTGTTAAAACTACAGGTCAGTTGAGCTCAAAAATTGTGGGTATAAAAATTGTGTTTTTTGGTAATAAAATTTGTTTTAACCCTTCTCTCAATTATGCATTCAAACGTTGACCAATTCACAAGTAACTGTTTACAGTCGATGGATTGGCAAGTGGCTTTGGGATCATTCATTTTACAGTCTGGGATTTCCAGTGTTATCTTTATCTTCCCATGTATACTCTATTTCATACATTTTATTAGCAGCAGTAGTAGAAATGGTAGCAGCAGTATCATTATTATTTAGTTAGAGTAGAATTGTTTCTGTAACTTCTTATGGTCAGACGTACACTAAGCAACACACATTTTGAAAGCACTGGTGTTGGAGTAAATTCGATGTTGATGAGACTAGTCACTGCCCTTAAAGGAGCTTGTCTTCTAGTTGGAAAGATGTGACATATACAATAATCTGAGGCAGTAAGTAAATACATGGGTCTGAGGGCAGAAGATCCTGAAGGAAGCAAGCTGCAAAGAACTCATTTTGAATCCTGGCATTAATATTGGCAGATCTCCTCACACCTTTTTAGGACAGTTATAGACAAAGCAAGTAGGACTGGAGAATACACTACAATGGCCAAAATAAGATTTAATGTCACTTCAGCCTAGGGGATTCTTTCTAGGCTTTGAGCATATGATAATTTAAATGCCACCTAAATAGTAAACTTACTTTAATGCTGACAATGTAGAAAAGATATTTTGCTGCAAAAGTATACACAGTAGTAACAAGTGGATTTTGGAAGGAACTAATATTTTGCCTTATACTGATACTACACTATTGCCCTAGACCTAGCAGCAGCCTTTACTCTTTGTTGTTTTCTTCTAAGACTAAAGAGTTTCTTTATTTTCTTCCACCAACAGATCTCAGAGCAATCTGAGTGCACTGGCCAGTTGGGACACAATTATCATTAGAATTCTTGGCTAGAGAAGAAAGCTCCTAATTTAAGAATGGCTTTTTGCCTTCTGAGAGCTCAGAAGAGCAAATTGCAAGCCATCTACATTTATAAAACATGTTTTAGTATGGAAAATTTCAAACATCTACAGAAGTAAAAAGAAAGAAGTAGAAACTTTCATCAATTGTTCTCATCAAATGTCAATTTCAGGCCAATACATTTTCTCTACACCCTCTCTGAATACTACCGCCATAATCCCCAGCAATTTTAAAGCAAATCCCAGATTTCTTTTTCTCAGTGAAAACGTCAGTATACATATTTCTAAAATGCAGGAACTGCCCTTTTTAAGCTCAACTATGTCATTATCACACATCCGCAAATAATAATAATTCCTTAATATCAACAAATAGCCAGTCAGTTCATGTTTCCTTGATTGTCCTATAAATGTATTTTTATTTTAATAACCATTATTTATTTGATTGCTGATCCAAACACAATTTCTTTTAAAGTATAGGTTTAAAAGAACTCAATTTGTTCATTTTTCTTGCAAGTATTTGTCATTGAATTCAAAGCATTCATCCAGTAGGGTTCCCAACTGTCTGGATTATGCTGATTGCATCCCCTTTATGCTTATATATTTATCATGCTCCTTTGGCCCATGTATTTACTGTCAGTTGGTAGATAGATCTAGAGCACTGACATAATTCAGGTGTGATTTTTTGTCAAGTTTACTTCATAGATAATATTGATGAATTCCAAAAGGAACTATAAAGTGTCTGTCTTACTGTGATGTTGCAGCCATTAATGATCAATGTCTAGATCCATTAATTTCTTAAGGGTACCAAATGGTGATATTCTACTAATTAGATTATTATTCATTTACTAGCTAGAAGATTATTTCATCAACTACTTGGTTGCCCTGAGTTACAGTTTAATTAGGAAAGGAAGAATAAATGTTTCTTTTATTTTATTTACCAGTTTTACAAAAAAAAGAAAAAACAGGAGAGAGAAAGGTTGACTGCAAAGTAGCTTCCAAAGATGACTAATGAGGTATTTTCTTTCTTTGTTGTTGTTTTCAGTGAGGTTGTTATAAATATCGATGCAGAGATTGTCCCCTCTTAGGCTCACGGATCCTGTTCAAGTTGGCTCCTGAGTCCTTTGCACACAACCACAGTAGTCTTTGAAGTCTTCCCAGCTCTCTTGTACGACAAGGTGTAACAGGAACATCTAATTCGTTTCTTATGCTGGATTTGAAATCAGCTATTTCTCCAAGGAGGCATTATCCACTGTGTTTATTCAAACTTGTGTTCCTTCTAGTTTAACCTTCTCTCGAGACATGTTTTTTTTTTAAACAAATTACTTACTGAATTTTTTCACCTTTTCAAATCTTGCTATTCTCCAATCACTTCATTTCTGATTTTTTCTAATTTCTTTTATGTTTTTCTTAAAACCAGTTTCTATTCCTTTTAAAATTTCTTTTACTTTTTCCGCAATATCAGGCAATAAATTTCATTTGTTCTGTGGACGTGTCTTTCTGTCACGTTTTCAGGATTTGCTGGAACTTTCTTTTCACCCTCTTTTTTCTTTTTTTTTCTCACTGATTTTCTACAGGATGTGAGTGGAATACTCTTCTGTCACTCATTTTTAAATGAAATAAGTTTCCACTTTAGGAGGGAATCATAGATCAGAATATAATTTCTAGCTTCAGAACTCCAGGGCTCACTATCTTCTATTATTTTCACAACATAATTTTTAAAAATGACCTTAAAATTTCTCAAATCCTCCTCCTCGGCCCTCCTCTGCCCATTTACCCAGGGCTCCTCTTTCTTTTCCTTGTTGAGTATGGGGGTTTGTTCTGGAATGGTGCTTTGGTTTGATAGGTGTCAAGGTTTCACAGACCCCAGAACACTTGGCATCCTCAGAACATTTCAAGGTTCTTGCACTCAGCTGCAAAGTGGAGCCTGCAACCCGGTTTCTGTCGCTGTTCTCAGTGAGTTTTTCAATCTCAGTGAGTTCTTGAACCATAGTAACCTTTGGCTCTCCTGAAAGAGAGAGAGAGTCCTTCCCTTGTCTTCCTCCCACACACCTTGGGATACACATATGTAGGTCTTTTTCCTGTTGTTGATTTGTTCCTACCTGGCTATATGTTGCAGTTAATGTGGACACCTTGTTGTAGATGTTGTCTGTGGGTTTTTGATCTTGCTATTCTAGATGCTTTTCTTTCTTCTTTGTGGGGGTGGGGGCTTGTGTATTTAGGGGAGGGGTGGCATATTCAGGGATAAAAATCTTCTCTGTAGCCACCATCATTTCCCCAGAATCCTCTGCCATTAATATTTAAAAGAAAATCATAGGAATCATTATCCGGATCCTTAGGATAATCATTACATTGTATCTGTCTTTTTTCCAGGCTTCAAGCTGCCTGTGGCTTCCCACGTTAGTATACTGACATGACTGGGCAATGCCTAATTTGACAGGTTCTTTCTGTACTACCTTCCTCCTAATCATGACAGCCTTGTACGCTATATGTAGTCTTCTTTACTGATAGGGAATTTAGAAAATACAGGAAGCCATGGGTTTAATAGCTGAAAGTGGAATTAATGTATTATTTTTCTCAGGTAAAATATCATAAGACTCCGTAGGCCCAAGTTGTAAAATGAAATCGCAAATTTCCTGGAATCATTTTGCAAACGTGAATGCCCACATAAAGTACACTAGGACTTGAATCCAAGGAATAACACATTTTTAGAGCCTCCAGATTTATAAACTTAGTACAAGTCTGCATTACTTCTTAAGGCAACTGAAGAAAATAATTTTGTGATCAAATAAATATTGATTTTATTAACATAGTTATTTTAAAAGTTTATAAAGCTTTTAAAAAATGTTAAGGCTCTGTCAGCGTCATCAGTTGTTATTTCTTTTCTAGAATCTTGGATAAAGGAACAGTCGTTTGAGGGGAAACATGGTATAAAATGGGAAGATAATCTAACAGTGAAGATAGTTATATCTCTTCCTGTGTGATGAACTACTCCTAAGCTTGGTGGTTTAAAACAGCAGGCACTTTATCTCGTCACAATTTGTGAATCAGCAGAATGGGCTGGGATCCCCTGGGTGGATCTATCTTGCTTTCACCTGAGGTGACTACTGAGGCTGCCATCATCTGGTTGCTGAACTGGGGCTGGTTGCTTTCACATGTCTGGCCATTGATGCTGGCTGTGGCCTGGGCCTATTCTCCACTAGGTTAGCCAGGCTTCCTAACATGTCAGGTTTCCATGAGGACAAGCCCTAAAGCACGAGTACTCTCCAAGCTTCAGCTCTTGATATGCCGTTGGGCCAAAGCAAGTCATGTGACCAAACCCAGGTCAAGGTGGAACAAAACTACACAGGGTGAGAAAACGGGGGGGAGGGGCATTTTCACTGGGGGTCAGTAGTCTAACAAACTGCTGCAATGACTATATAAAGAAAAGCCCCCCGGAGGACAACTGGCAAAAAATAAATGTGTGCGGGGTGGGGTGGGGGTTTGGCATGCGGGGGCAAAGGCAGTAAACAGGGACTACCAAAATCTGAAGATTCTGGAATTTTTGGAAAATCCACTGGGATTAAAGGAGTTACACAACCATGTTCTGACACCAGAAGAAAGGTCCCAGTTGAGCATCAGGGAAGTCTAGCGCTCTTCCTCCATCGCATCAATTTCCACATTTCTTTGACTCAGCATATTTGTAGAATGAATCATGACTTTCTATACATTTTTAGTTCAGTTTTTCAAAGAAATAGTGACCTCGCTTCTATCTGCTGTGCCACAAAAATGCCGTCGAAAAAAATTCCTTCTGTTAAATCGCTCACTAGGTGAAATTGTATGTGTAACCTAGTACCAAAGAGGTATTAAGAATCGCCACAGCCGAGCCGGCCCTCCGCACCACGCACCCTATAGCAGCCAGTGGGTGAGCCGGGAGTCGAGGAGGTCACCGTGGGAAGGAGGGGCGCGGGCAACGTGTCAGCCTCCTTCCGTCTCCGTGGAGCCACCTCCTGCCTCTGGTACAGGGAGTCGTCCACAGCAGCCGTCGGTGGCCAGCCTTGCAGCGCTGTGTTCTAGGTCAGTAGCTTCCAAGACTCCAGTTGGATTCATTGGAGTAGGCAACGTGGGGAATCCAATGGCAAAAGAGCTCTTGAAACATGGCTAGCCACTCACTATTGCTGATGTGTTCCCTGATGCATGCAAAGAGCTGCTAGATGCAAGTGGACCCGGTAGTGTCTTCTGCAGCGGATGTAGCCGAAAAAGGTGACAGAATTATTACAGTGCATCAATGCGCTAGAAGCTTATACTGAAGCAAATGGAATTCAAAAAAAAGTGAAGAAAGACTATTAATAGATTCCAGTACTGTTGACCCTATGGTTTTGAGAGAATTGGCCAAAGAAGTTGAGAAAATGGGAGCAGTTTTCTCGGATGCCCCTGTTTCTGGTGGTGTGGGAACAGCTCGGTCTGGCAACCTCACATTTAGGATGGGAGGGGTTGAGCTGCTGTGGTGCATGGGCTCCCATGTGGTGCATTGTAGAGCTGTTGGGACTGGCCAGGCTTCGTAGATCTGCAAACACTTGCTGTTAGGTATTAGTAGGATTGGAACTGCTGAAGCTATGAATCTGGGACTCAGGTTAGGGCTTGACCCAAAACTCTTGGCTAAAATCCTAAATACGAGCTTAGGACGATGTTGCTCAAGTGACACTTAAAATCCTGTACCTGGGGTGATGGATGGAGTTCACCTGGCTAATTACTATCAGGGTGGATTTGGAGCAACACTCATGGCTAAGGATCTGGGATTAGCATGAGGCTCTGCTACCAGCACGAAGAGCCCAATCCTTCTGGGCAGTCAAGCCCATCAGATCTGCAGGGATGTTGTGCGTGAAGGGCTACTCTAAAAAAGACTTCTCATTCGTGGTCCAGTTTTTGCAAGAGGAGGAGACATTCTGAGTTTGCCCTCTGGCTGTGAACACTGAAACATTGAAACCAAACTGTGTCTTGGAGCCCCTTATGGCTCACTCCACAGGAAAATGGGCTTAATCAAAGGTCAACTGTCTGCTTTTGAGTGTCTAGGTCAGGGGTCCCCAACCCCTTGGCCTCGGACGGGTACCAGTCCACAGCCTCTTAGGAACTGGTCTGCACAGCAGGAGGTGAGTCGCAAGCAAGCCAGCTATAAGCTTCATCTGCCGCTCCCTATGGCTCACATTACCGCCTGAACCCCACACACCCCGCCTCCCCTCCCTGGAAAAATTTGCTTCCAGGAAACCGGTCCCTGGTTCCAAAAAGGTTAGGGACCTCTGGTCTAGGTCACAATAGATCCTGGGATTTTTCACCCATTTTAAACTGCTTATTCTTTTTATCTATTTAACAAACATATCATCTGTAATTTTTTTTTCTGCAAGCCACTGATGGTAACTGCTAGCTAGCTAGCTGATTGGCCTTTTTCAAAAGTTTGATTCCTGAGCATCTTCAGCTAAAACGCTGCCTACTTCACTCAGGATATTATTTACTCCACTTTACAAATAAAACTAAAATTGTTTTCAACAGGATAAAATCTATCCTCGAGGAAAGAAAAGAAATTGGTGTGAGAAAAGGTATTAGAGAAAGGGGAAGTATAGTGAATTACTACCTGTGTCCCTCAGAAAATTTGTCCTGTTATCCCAGTGGTGATATTCTTGCATTGAGATTACTGGTTTATTTTCTAGGAGTTGTTAAAGCAAGAGAACTCCTTGCTGCACGTTATGTAATTTGGACTCTTACAGTTATCTTGGTGTGCCCCTCTTGTAACAACTTCCCATACTCAGCAAACTGTTTTTTTCATATTTTTGCTTCCTTGTACATTTTTACTGCATATTTTTTACTTCAAAAGAATGACATCTTTAGAACTGTTTCAGAGCCAGCGATGATACGTGCTTTAGATAATTATTACACTATGCTAAATATAACCATATTCTTTTGAATTGAAATAAATTTCTATGCTGATAAAAAAAAGAGAGGCACATTTCATTAATGTTTAAATAGTATCCTTCCTCCTCTAAAACTTAAAATAGGATTCAGTCTGATTCCTAAAGGGTTATTTTCTTCAACAACAAGAGCTGACTTAGGCCATTTCTTGGCAGTGGAATCTGAGCGTAGAGGTCTCTGTCTCACTGCCCTTTGATTCTCACTCACGGTATCCTGGGTGAATGTAATGGATGGGCGTGCCCTTATGACTTAGCCCACTGCTACTGCTCCTGATGAGGGTTAGTGGTGTGGGCCACTTTAAATCTTGCCCAGCAAAGTGCTGACATCTGGGGTTTCCTATCAAGTTTACCAGATATTCCACAGTAATTTCATAATTTACACAACATAAAAACACTGATATTGAGCTTAGGAAAGCATTTCATTTAAACAGATACAGAACACTACTCTACAAAATGGTTTAAAATTTGTGAGCAATTACATTAAATAAACTCTAATATAAATTAATCTAATACAAGTAAAGTAATAGTTGCAAAGCTACTGGTCGCTTCAGAAGCGGTGGCTACGGATAACTTCAAAGTTGTTTCCTCAGTGCATTAAGAGGCGAAACTATTTGCTGTCAACTTCTTCTTGGGGAAGCTTTTTTCCTTAGTTTGATGCTGATTCGCGTTATGAATGTATAGGAACCATTACTGGTTCTTCCTTTCCATATTCAGTGCACCATTATACTTCTATCCTCTTAAGATCTGGATATCTGTTACTGCTACTGTTGGCTGGAGCCTGGCAGGAGGAAAGCTATCAAGAAAAAAGGTCAACAAGTGTTCAAGAGTTTTAGCATACTACTGAGACTTTTTATCTACCATAATCATAAGAAATAATAATAAAAATTACAGCCTGGTCAGTGAGACCTTGAGTAAATTGTGGAAGCATCCATGTTTCCTACAGTTTCAGGGGATGGATATTTCCTGTTATTAACTCTATATCCTCTTCAACTGGAACAGAGAGACCTTTCTCTGTTGAAGCAGTTTTGTGTTTTTCCTGGGCATTTTCAGTTTTCTCTTATGAGAGACTTGTAAAGCTTACCTACACAAACTTACACATACACGTATAAAGCAAAGAAGGGATAGAGTAGTCTTGAGAGGACACTGTTTTGTAGCAGGCACACAAGACAGAGGTAATACTCCCTGATTGCATTTGCCTCCCTAGCCCCATCTCCTTTGTGGAAAGCATCAGCATTCTGAGTGGTCTCTGCACCCCACTAACTGGACGGAACACTGCATTGGCATTCTTAGGGAGCACTGATGGTCCCTCTGGAAACTGTGGTTAGAGCTTGTGCAGCCACAGTGCACAGGAAAGAATAAATATACTTCATATAACATGCTTACTCTGTTTTGCTTAATTAGCACTTATTCCCTGTAAGAGGCTGATTTCTGCTTTGACAGGGAGTAATCGAACTCTGTATTCACCCAAACCATAAAATTAAAGTTAACATACCTCAGCTTTTCATCCTACTGGAAGAAATGTATGAAATCTAGAGTTATTTTTTAATTGCTGCTGTTTAGAATGCCTGAGGCCCATTTGCTGAACTTGTTAAAGAGCAGTGTTAATGAGGGTAGTTTTCGTTTCTTTCTTTTCCGACCACAGCATGAATTCTCAGCCCAAAGTGTGCCCTGTTTCCCACAATAGAGACGGGGAAAAGTGAGAGTCTCTCACCACAAAGCATGAGACAACTACAAATACTTCTCTCCCAGAGTTAACATTGATGA
>NW_028294243.1:0-42852 GCF_964341445.2 Mesoplodon mirus | reverse complement strand
TAATTAAAAAGTTAACCATTAAACAAGCTACAGAGTAGCAAAATATGTCGATTCGTTAGGATGATCTTGGTTTACTATTCACTATGGTTAGACATTACACGTCCATGTTAGCCGATATTCATGGGCTAGCATTGCGCATTTGCAAGGGGGTAGATGTATCAAGGAATGTTACTGCATTTAATTAAAAAGTTAACCCTTAAACAAGCTACAGAGTAGCGTGTTTTGTCGATTAGTCACGATGATCTTGGTTTATTGTTCACTATGGTTAGACATTACACGTCCATGTTAGCCGATCTTCATGGGCTAGCATTGAGCATTTGAAAAGGGGTGGATCTATGGAAGAATATTATTGCATACTAGTAAGATTTTTTTAATTAAAAAGTTAACCCTTAAACAAGCTACAGAGTAGCGTGTTTTGTCGATTATTTACGATGATCTTGGTTTATTGTTCACTATGGTTAGACATTACACGTCCGTGTTAGCCGATCGCCATGGGCTAGCATTGAGCATTTGAAAAGGGGTAGATCTATCAAGGAATGTTACTGGATGCTACTAAGATTTTTTTAATTAAAAAGTTAACCCTTAAACAAGCTACAGAGTAGCGTGTTTTGTCGATTAGTTACGATGATCTTGGTTTATTGTTCACTATGGTTAGACATTACACGTCGTGTTAGCCGATCGTCATGGGCTAGCATTGAGCATTTGCAAAGGGGTAGATCTATCAAGGAATGTTACTGCATACTACTAAGCTTTTTTAATTAAAAAGTTAACCCTTAGACAAGCTACAGAGTAGCAGAATATGTCGATTCGTCAGGGTGATCTTGGTTTACTATTCACTATGGTTAGACATTACACGTCTGTGTTAGCCGATCGCCACGGGCTAGCATTGAGCATTTGAAAAGGGGTGGATCTATGGAGGAATATTATTGCATACTAGTAAGATTTTTTATTTAAAAAGTTAACCCTTAGCCAAGCTACAGAGTAGCAGAATATGTCGATTAGTTACGATGATCTTGATTTATTGTTCACTATGGTTAGACATTACACGTCCGTGTTAGCCGATTGTCATGGGCTAGCATTGAGCATTTGCAAAGGGGTAGATCTATCAAGGAATGTTACTGCATACTACTAAGCTTTTTTAATTAAAAAGTTAACCCTTAGACAAGCTACAGAGTAGCAGAATATGTCGATTCGTCAGGGTGATCTTGGTTTACTATTCACTATGGTTAGACATTACACGTCTGTGTTAGCCGATCGCCACGGGCTAGCATTGAGCATTTGAAAAGGGGTGGATCTATGGAAGAATATTATTGCATACTAGTAAGATTTTTTTAATTAAAAAGTTAACCCTTAAACAAGCTACAGAGTAGCAAAATATGTCGATTCGTTAGGATGATCTTGGTGTACTATTCACTATGGTTTGACATTACACGTCCATGTTAGCCGATCTTCATGGGCTAGCATTGCGCATTTGCAAGGGGGTAGATCTATCAAGGAATGTTACTGCATTTAATTAAAAAGTTAACCCTTAAACAAGCTACAGAGTAGCGTGTTTTGTCGATTAGTTACGATGATCTTGGTTTATTGTTCACTATGGTTAGACATTACACGTCCGTGTTAGCCGATCGCCATGGGCTAGCATTGAGCATTTGAAAAGGGGTAGATCTATCAAGGAATGTTACTGGATGCTACTAAGATTTTTTAATTAAAAGGTTAACCCTTAAACAAGCTACAGAGTAGCGTGTTTTGTCGATTAGTTACGATGATCTTGGTTTATTGTTCACTATGGTTAGACATTACACGTCCGTGTTAGCCGATCGTCATGGGCTAGCATTGAGCATTTGCAAAGGGGTAGATCTATCAAGGAATGTTACTGATACTACTAAGCTTTTTTAATTAAAAAGTTAACCCTTAGACAAGCTACAGAGTAGCAGAATATGTCGATTCGTCAGGGTGATCTTGGTTTACTATTCACTATGGTTAGACATTACACGTCTGTGTTAGCCGATCGCCACGGGCTAGCATTGAGCATTTGAAAAGGGGTGGATCTATGGAGGAATATTATTGCATACTAGTAAGATTTTTTATTTAAAAAGTTAACCCTTAGCCAAGCTACAGAGTAGCAGAATATGTCGATCCGTCAGGTGATCTTGGTTTACTATTCACTATGGTTAGACATTACGCGTCCGTGCTAGCCGATCGCCATGGGCTAGCATTGAGCATTTGCAAAGGGGTAGATCTATCAAGGAATGTTACTGCATGCTACTAAGATTTTTTTAATTAAAAAGTTAACCCGTAAACAAGCTACAGAGTAGCAAAATATGTCGATTCGTTAGGATGATCTTGGTGTACTATTCACTATGGTTTGACATTACACGTCCATGTTAGCCGATCTTCATGGGCTAGCATTGCGCATTTGCAAGGGGGTAGATCTATCAAGGAATGTTACTGCATTTAATTAAAAAGTTAACCCTTAAACAAGCTACAGAGTAGCGTGTTTTGTCGATTAGTTACGATGATCTTGGTTTATTGTTCACTATGGTTAGACATTACACGTCCGTGTTAGCCGATCGCCATGGGCTAGCATTGAGCATTTGAAAAGGGGTAGATCTATCAAGGAATGTTACTGGATGCTACTAAGATTTTTTTAATTAAAAAGTTAACCCTTAAACAAGCTACAGAGTAGCGTGTTTTGTCGATTAGTTACGATGATCTTGGTTTATTGTTCACTATGGTTAGACATTACACGTCCGTGTTAGCCGATCGTCATGGGCTAGCATTGAGCATTTGCAAAGGGGTAGATCTATCAAGGAATGTTACTGCATACTACTAAGCTTTTTTAATTAAAAAGTTAACCCTTAGACAAGCTACAGAGTAGCAGAATATGTCGATTCGTCAGGGTGATCTTGGTTTACTATTCACTATGGTTAGACATTACACGTCTGTGTTAGCCGATCGCCACGGGCTAGCATTGAGCATTTGAAAAGGGGTGGATCTATGGAGGAATATTATTGCATACTAGTAAGATTTTTTAATTAAAAAGTTAACCCTTAGCCAAGCTACAGAGTAGCAGAATATGTCGATTCGTCAGGTGATCTTGGTTTACTATTCACTATGGTTAGACATTACGCGTCCGTGCTAGCCGATCGCCATGGGCTAGCATTGAGCATTTGCAAAGGGGTAGATCTATCAAGGAATGTTACTGCATGCTACTAAGATTTTTTTAATTAAAAAGTTAACCCTTAAACAAGCTACAGAGTAGCAAAATATGTCGATTCGTTAGGATGATCTTGGTGTACTATTCACTATGGTTTGACATTACACGTCCATGTTAGCCGATCTTCATGGGCTAGCATTGCGCATTTGCAAGGGGGTAGATCTATCAAGGAATGTTACTGCATTTAATTAAAAAGTTAACCCTTAAACAAGCTACAGAGTAGCGTGTTTTGTCGATTAGTTACGATGATCTTGGTTTATTGTTCACTATGGTTAGACATTACACGTCCGTGTTAGCCGATCGCCATGGGCTAGCATTGAGCATTTGAAAAGGGGTAGATCTATCAAGGAATGTTACTGGATGCTACTAAGATTTTTTTAATTAAAAGGTTAACCCTTAAACAAGCTACAGAGTAGCGTGTTTTGTCGATTAGTTACGATGATCTTGGTTTATTGTTCACTATGGTTAGACATTACACGTCCGTGTTAGCCGATCGTCATGGGCTAGCATTGAGCATTTGCAAAGGGGTAGATCTATCAAGGAATGTTACTGATACTACTAAGCTTTTTTAATTAAAAAGTTAACCCTTAGACAAGCTACAGAGTAGCAGAATATGTCGATTCGTCAGGGTGATCTTGGTTTACTATTCACTATGGTTAGACATTACACGTCTGTGTTAGCCGATCGCCACGGGCTAGCATTGAGCATTTGAAAAGGGGTGGATCTATGGAGGAATATTATTGCATACTAGTAAGATTTTTTATTTAAAAAGTTAACCCTTAGCCAAGCTACAGAGTAGCAGAATATGTCGATTCGTCAGGTGATCTTGGTTTACTATTCACTATGGTTAGACATTACGCGTCCGTGCTAGCCGATCGCCATGGGCTAGCATTGAGCATTTGCAAAGGGGTAGATCTATCAAGGAATGTTACTGCATGCTACTAAGATTTTTTTAATTAAAAAGTTAACCCGTAAACAAGCTACAGAGTAGCAAAATATGTCGATTCGTTAGGATGATCTTGGTGTACTATTCACTATGGTTTGACATTACACGTCCATGTTAGCCGATCTTCATGGGCTAGCATTGCGCATTTGCAAGGGGGTAGATGTATCAAGGAATGTTACTGCATTTAATTAAAAAGTTAACCCTTAAACAAGCTACAGAGTAGCGTGTTTTGTCGATTAGTTACGATGATCTTGGTTTATTGTTCACTATGGTTAGACATTACACGTCCGTGTTAGCCGATCGCCATGGGCTAGCATTGAGCATTTGAAAAGGGGTAGATCTATCAAGGAATGTTACTGGATGCTACTAAGATTTTTTTAATTAAAAAGTTAACCCTTAAACAAGCTACAGAGTAGCGTGTTTTGTCGATTAGTTACGATGATCTTGGTTTATTGTTCACTATGGTTAGACATTACACGTCCGTGTTAGCCGATCGTCATGGGCTAGCATTGAGCATTTGCAAAGGGGTAGATCTATCAAGGAATGTTACTGCATACTACTAAGCTTTTTTAATTAAAAAGTTAACCCTTAGACAAGCTACAGAGTAGCAGAATATGTCGATTCGTCAGGGTGATCTTGGTTTACTATTCACTATGGTTAGACATTACACGTCTGTGTTAGCCGATCGCCACGGGCTAGCATTGAGCATTTGAAAAGGGGTGGATCTATGGAGGAATATTATTGCATACTAGTAAGATTTTTTATTTAAAAAGTTAACCCTTAGCCAAGCTACAGAGTAGCAGAATATGTCGATTAGTTACGATGATCTTGATTTATTGTTCACTATGGTTAGACATTACACGTCCGTGTTAGCCGATCGCCATGGGCTAGCATTGAGCATTTGAAAAGGGGTGGATCTATGGAAGAATATTATTGCATACTAGTAAGATTTTTTTAATTAAAAAGTTAACCCTTAGCCAAGCTACAGAGTAGCAGAATATGTCGATTTGTTACGCTGATCATGGTTTACTATTCACTATGCTTAGACATTACACGTCCGTGTTAGCCGATTGTCATGGGCTAGCATTGAGCATTTGCAAAGGGGTAGATCTATCAAGGAATGTTACTGCATACTACTAAGCTTTTTTAATTAAAAAGTTAACCCTTAGACAAGCTACAGAGTAGCAGAATATGTCGATTCGTCAGGGTGATCTTGGTTTACTATTCACTATGGTTAGACATTACACGTCTGTGTTAGCCGATCGCCACGGGCTAGCATTGAGCATTTGAAAAGGGGTGGATCTATGGAAGAATATTATTGCATACTAGTAAGATTTTTTTAATTAAAAAGTTAACCCTTAAACAAGCTACAGAGTAGCAAAATATGTCGATTCGTTAGGATGATCTTGGTGTACTATTCACTATGGTTTGACATTACACGTCCATGTTAGCCGATCTTCATGGGCTAGCATTGCGCATTTGCAAGGGGGTAGATCTATCAAGGAATGTTACTGCATTTAATTAAAAAGTTAACCCTTAAACAAGCTACAGAGTAGCGTGTTTTGTCGATTAGTTACGATGATCTTGGTTTATTGTTCACTATGGTTAGACATTACACGTCCGTGTTAGCCGATCGCCATGGGCTAGCATTGAGCATTTGAAAAGGGGTAGATCTATCAAGGAATGTTACTGGATGCTACTAAGATTTTTTTAATTAAAAGGTTAACCCTTAAACAAGCTACAGAGTAGCGTGTTTTGTCGATTAGTTACGATGATCTTGGTTTATTGTTCACTATGGTTAGACATTACACGTCCGTGTTAGCCGATCGTCATGGGCTAGCATTGAGCATTTGCAAAGGGGTAGATCTATCAAGGAATGTTACTGATACTACTAAGCTTTTTTAATTAAAAAGTTAACCCTTAGACAAGCTACAGAGTAGCAGAATATGTCGATTCGTCAGGGTGATCTTGGTTTACTATTCACTATGGTTAGACATTACACGTCTGTGTTAGCCGATCGCCACGGGCTAGCATTGAGCATTTGAAAAGGGGTGGATCTATGGAGGAATATTATTGCATACTAGTAAGATTTTTTATTTAAAAAGTTAACCCTTAGCCAAGCTACAGAGTAGCAGAATATGTCGATTCGTCAGGTGATCTTGGTTTACTATTCACTATGGTTAGACATTACGCGTCCGTGCTAGCCGATCGCCATGGGCTAGCATTGAGCATTTGCAAAGGGGTAGATCTATCAAGGAATGTTACTGCATGCTACTAAGATTTTTTTAATTAAAAAGTTAACCCGTAAACAAGCTACAGAGTAGCAAAATATGTCGATTCGTTAGGATGATCTTGGTGTACTATTCACTATGGTTTGACATTACACGTCCATGTTAGCCGATCTTCATGGGCTAGCATTGCGCATTTGCAAGGGGGTAGATCTATCAAGGAATGTTACTGCATTTAATTAAAAAGTTAACCCTTAAACAAGCTACAGAGTAGCGTGTTTTGTCGATTAGTTACGATGATCTTGGTTTATTGTTCACTATGGTTAGACATTACACGTCCGTGTTAGCCGATCGCCATGGGCTAGCATTGAGCATTTGAAAAGGGGTAGATCTATCAAGGAATGTTACTGGATGCTACTAAGATTTTTTTAATTAAAAAGTTAACCCTTAAACAAGCTACAGAGTAGCGTGTTTTGTCGATTAGTTACGATGATCTTGGTTTATTGTTCACTATGGTTAGACATTACACGTCCGTGTTAGCCGATCGTCATGGGCTAGCATTGAGCATTTGCAAAGGGGTAGATCTATCAAGGAATGTTACTGCATACTACTAAGCTTTTTTAATTAAAAAGTTAACCCTTAGACAAGCTACAGAGTAGCAGAATATGTCGATTCGTCAGGGTGATCTTGGTTTACTATTCACTATGGTTAGACATTACACGTCTGTGTTAGCCGATCGCCACGGGCTAGCATTGAGCATTTGAAAAGGGGTGGATCTATGGAGGAATATTATTGCATACTAGTAAGATTTTTTAATTAAAAAGTTAACCTTAGCCAAGCTACAGAGTAGCAGAATATGTCGATTCGTCAGGTGATCTTGGTTTACTATTCACTATGGTTAGACATTACGCGTCCGTGCTAGCCGATCGCCATGGGCTAGCATTGAGCATTTGCAAAGGGGTAGATCTATCAAGGAATGTTACTGCATGCTACTAAGATTTTTTTAATTAAAAAGTTAACCCTTAAACAAGCTACAGAGTAGCAAAATATGTCGATTCGTTAGGATGATCTTGGTGTACTATTCACTATGGTTTGACATTACACGTCCATGTTAGCCGATCTTCATGGGCTAGCATTGCGCATTTGCAAGGGGGTAGATCTATCAAGGAATGTTACTGCATTTAATTAAAAAGTTAACCCTTAAACAAGCTACAGAGTAGCGTGTTTTGTCGATTAGTTACGATGATCTTGATTTATTGTTCACTATGGTTAGACATTACACGTCCGTGTTAGCCGATCGCCATGGGCTAGCATTGAGCATTTGAAAAGGGGTGGATCTATGGAAGAATATTATTGCATACTAGTAAGATTTTTTTAATTAAAAAGTTAACCCTTAGCCAAGCTACAGAGTAGCAGAATATGTCGATTTGTTACGCTGATCATGGTTTACTATTCACTATGCTTAGACATTACACGTCCGTGTTAGCCGATTGTCATGGGCTAGCATTGAGCATTTGCAAAGGGGTACATCTATCAAGGAATGTTACTGCATACTACTAAGCTTTTTTAATTAAAAAGTTAACCCTTAGACAAGCTACAGAGTAGCAGAATATGTCGATTCGTCAGGGTGATCTTGGTTTACTATTCACTCTGGTTAGACATTACACGTCTGTGTTAGCCGATCGCCACGGGCTAGCATTGAGCATTTGAAAAGGGGTGGATCTATGGAAGAATATTATTGCATACTAGTAAGATTTTTTTAATTAAAAAGTTAACCCTTAAACAAGCTACAGAGTAGCAAAATATGTCGATTCGTTAGGATGATCTTGGTGTACTATTCACTATGGTTTGACATTACACGTCCATGTTAGCCGATCTTCATGGGCTAGCATTGCGCATTTGCAAGGGGGTAGATCTATCAAGGAATGTTACTGCATTTAATTAAAAAGTTAACCCTTAAACAAGCCACAGAGTAGCGTGTTTTGTCGATTAGTTACGATGATCTTGGTTTATTGTTCACTATGGTTAGACATTACACGTCCGTGTTAGCCGATCGCCATGGGCTAGCATTGAGCATTTGAAAAGGGGTAGATCTATCAAGGAATGTTACTGGATGCTACTAAGATTTTTTTAATTAAAAAGTTAACCCTTAAACAAGCTACAGAGTAGCGTGTTTTGTCGATTAGTTACGATGATCTTGGTTTATTGTTCACTATGGTTAGACATTACACGTCCGTGTTAGCCGATCGTCATGGGCTAGCATTGAGCATTTGCAAAGGGGTAGATCTATCAAGGAATGTTACTGCATACTACTAAGCTTTTTTAATTAAAAAGTTAACCCTTAGACAAGCTACAGAGTAGCAGAATATGTCGATTCGTCAGGGTGATCTTGGTTTACTATTCACTATGGTTAGAAATTACACGTCTGTGTTAGCCGATCGCCACGGGCTAGCATTGGCATTTGAAAAGGGGTGGATCTATGGAGGAATATTATTGCATACTAGTAAGATTTTTTAATTAAAAAGTTAACCCTTAGCCAAGCTACAGAGTAGAAGAATATGTCGATTCGTCAGGTGATCTTGGTTTACTATTCACTATGGTTAGACATTACGCGTCCGTGCTAGCCGATCGCCATGGGCTAGCATTGAGCATTTGCAAAGGGGTAGATCTATCAAGGAATGTTACTGCATGCTACTAAGATTTTTTAATTAAAAAGTTAACCCTTAAACAAGCTACAGAGTAGCAAAATATGTCGATTCGTTAGGATGATCTTGGTGTACTATTCACTATGGTTTGACATTACACGTCCATGTTAGCCGATCTTCATGGGCTAGCATTGCGCATTTGCAAGGGGGTAGATCTATCAAGGAATGTTACTGCATTTAATTAAAAAGTTAACCCTTAAACAAGCTACAGAGTAGCGTGTTTTGTCGATTAGTTACGATGATCTTGATTTATTGTTCACTATGGTTAGACATTACACGTCCGTGTTAGCCGATCGCCATGGGCTAGCATTGAGCATTTGAAAAGGGGTGGATCTATGGAAGAATATTATTGCATACTAGTAAGATTTTTTTAATTAAAAAGTTAACCCTTAGCCAAGCTACAGAGTAGCAGAATATGTCGATTTGTTACGCTGATCATGGTTTACTATTCACTATGCTTAGACATTACACGTCCGTGTTAGCCGATTGTCATGGGCTAGCATTGAGCATTTGCAAAGGGGTAGATCTATCAAGGAATGTTACTGCATTTAATTAAAAAGTTAACCCTTAAACAAGCTACAGAGTAGCGTGTTTGTCGATTAGTCACGATGATCTTGGTTTATTGTTCACTATGGTTAGACATTACACGTCCATGTTAGCCGATCTTCATGGGCTAGCATTGAGCATTTGAAAAGGGGTGGATCTATGGAAGAATATTATTGCATACTAGTAAGATTTTTTTAATTAAAAAGTTAACCCTTAAACAAGCTAAAGAGTAGCGTGTTTTGTCGATTACTTACGATGATCTTGGTTTATTGTTCACTATGGTTAGACATTACACGTCCGTGTTAGCCGATCGCCACGGGCTAGCATTGAGCATTTGAAAAGGGGTGGATCTATGGAGGAATATTATTGCATACTAGTAAGATTTTTTATTTAAAAAGTTAACCCTTAGCCAAGCTACAGAGTAGCAGAATATGTCGATTCGTCAGGTGATCTTGGTTTACTATTCACTATGGTTAGACATTACGCGTCCGTGCTAGCCGATCGCCATGGGCTAGCATTGAGCATTTGCAAAGGGGTAGATCTATCAAGGAATGTTACTGCATGCTACTAAGATTTTTTTAATTAAAAAGTTAACCCGTAAACAAGCTACAGAGTAGCAAAATATGTCGATTCGTTAGGATGATCTTGGTGTACTATTCACTATGGTTTGACATTACACGTCCATGTTAGCCGATCTTCATGGGCTAGCATTGCGCATTTGCAAGGGGGTAGATCTATCAAGGAATGTTACTGCATTTAATTAAAAAGTTAACCCTTAAACAAGCTACAGAGTAGCGTGTTTTGTCGATTAGTTACGATGATCTTGGTTTATTGTTCACTATGGTTAGACATTACACGTCCGTGTTAGCCGATCGCCATGGGCTAGCATTGAGCATTTGAAAAGGGGTAGATCTATCAAGGAATGTTACTGGATGCTACTAAGATTTTTTTAATTAAAAAGTTAACCCTTAAACAAGCTACAGAGTAGCGTGTTTTGTCGATTAGTTACGATGATCTTGGTTTATTGTTCACTATGGTTAGACATTACACGTCCGTGTTAGCCGATCGTCATGGGCTAGCATTGAGCATTTGCAAAGGGGTAGATCTATCAAGGAATGTTACTGCATACTACTAAGCTTTTTTAATTAAAAAGTTAACCCTTAGACAAGCTACAGAGTAGCAGAATATGTCGATTCGTCAGGGTGATCTTGGTTTACTATTCACTATGGTTAGACATTACACGTCTGTGTTAGCCGATCGCCACGGGCTAGCATTGAGCATTTGAAAAGGGGTGGATCTATGGAGGAATATTATTGCATACTAGTAAGATTTTTTAATTAAAAAGTTAACCCTTAGCCAAGCTACAGAGTAGCAGAATATGTCGATTCGTCAGGTGATCTTGGTTTACTATTCACTATGGTTAGACATTACGCGTCCGTGCTAGCCGATCGCCATGGGCTAGCATTGAGCATTTGCAAAGGGGTAGATCTATCAAGGAATGTTACTGCATGCTACTAAGATTTTTTTAATTAAAAAGTTAACCCTTAAACAAGCTACAGAGTAGCAAAATATGTCGATTCGTTAGGATGATCTTGGTGTACTATTCACTATGGTTTGACATTACACGTCCATGTTAGCCGATCTTCATGGGCTAGCATTGCGCATTTGCAAGGGGGTAGATCTATCAAGGAATGTTACTGCATTTAATTAAAAAGTTAACCCTTAAACAAGCTACAGAGTAGCGTGTTTTGTCGATTAGTTACGATGATCTTGATTTATTGTTCACTATGGTTAGACATTACACGTCCGTGTTAGCCGATCGCCATGGGCTAGCATTGAGCATTTGAAAAGGGTGGATCTATGGAAGAATATTATTGCATACTAGTAAGATTTTTTTAATTAAAAAGTTAACCCTTAGCCAAGCTACAGAGTAGCAGAATATGTCGATTTGTTACGCTGATCATGGTTTACTATTCACTATGCTTAGACATTACACGTCCGTGTTAGCCGATTGTCATGGGCTAGCATTGAGCATTTGCAAAGGGGTACATCTATCAAGGAATGTTACTGCATACTACTAAGCTTTTTTAATTAAAAAGTTAACCCTTAGACAAGCTACAGAGTAGCAGAATATGTCGATTCGTCAGGGTGATCTTGGTTTACTATTCACTCTGGTTAGACATTACACGTCTGTGTTAGCCGATCGCCACGGGCTAGCATTGAGCATTTGAAAAGGGGTGGATCTATGGAAGAATATTATTGCATACTAGTAAGATTTTTTTAATTAAAAAGTTAACCCTTAAACAAGCTACAGAGTAGCAAAATATGTCGATTCGTTAGGATGATCTTGGTGTACTATTCACTATGGTTTGACATTACACGTCCATGTTAGCCGATCTTCATGGGCTAGCATTGCGCATTTGCAAGGGGGTAGATCTATCAAGGAATGTTACTGCATTTATTTAAAAAGTTAACCCTTAAACAAGCCACAGAGTAGCGTGTTTTGTCGATTAGTTACGATGATCTTGGTTTATTGTTCACTATGGTTAGACATTACACGTCCGTGTTAGCCGATCGCCATGGGCTAGCATTGAGCATTTGAAAAGGGGTAGATCTATCAAGGAATGTTACTGGATGCTACTAAGATTTTTTTAATTAAAAAGTTAACCCTTAAACAAGCTACAGAGTAGCGTGTTTTGTCGATTAGTTACGATGATCTTGGTTATTGTTCACTATGGTTAGACATTACACGTCCGTGTTAGCCGATCGTCATGGGCTAGCATTGAGCATTTGCAAAGGGGTAGATCTATCAAGGAATGTTACTGCATACTACTAAGCTTTTTTAATTAAAAAGTTAACCCTTAGACAAGCTACAGAGTAGCAGAATATGTCGATTCGTCAGGGTGATCTTGGTTTACTATTCACTATGGTTAGAAATTACACGTCTGTGTTAGCCGATCGCCACGGGCTAGCATTGGCATTTGAAAAGGGGTGGATCTATGGAGGAATATTATTGCATACTAGTAAGATTTTTTAATTAAAAAGTTAACCCTTAGCCAAGCTACAGAGTAGAAGAATATGTCGATTCGTCAGGTGATCTTGGTTTACTATTCACTATGGTTAGACATTACGCGTCCGTGCTAGCCGATCGCCATGGGCTAGCATTGAGCATTTGCAAAGGGGTAGATCTATCAAGGAATGTTACTGCATGCTACTAAGATTTTTTTAATTAAAAAGTTAACCCTTAAACAAGCTACAGAGTAGCAAAATATGTCGATTCGTTAGGATGATCTTGGTGTACTATTCACTATGGTTTGACATTACACGTCCATGTTAGCCGATCTTCATGGGCTAGCATTGCGCATTTGCAAGGGGGTAGATCTATCAAGGAATGTTACTGCATTTAATTAAAAAGTTAACCCTTAAACAAGCTACAGAGTAGCGTGTTTTGTCGATTAGTTACGATGATCTTGATTTATTGTTCACTATGGTTAGACATTACACGTCCGTGTTAGCCGATCGCCATGGGCTAGCATTGAGCATTTGAAAAGGGGTGGATCTATGGAAGAATATTATTGCATACTAGTAAGATTTTTTTAATTAAAAAGTTAACCCTTAGCCAAGCTACAGAGTAGCAGAATATGTCGATTTGTTACGCTGATCATGGTTTACTATTCACTATGCTTAGACATTACACGTCCGTGTTAGCCGATTGTCATGGGCTAGCATTGAGCATTTGCAAAGGGGTAGATCTATCAAGGAATGTTACTGCATTTAATTAAAAAGTTAACCCTTAAACAAGCTACAGAGTAGCGTGTTTTGTCGATTAGTCACGATGATCTTGGTTTATTGTTCACTATGGTTAGACATTACACGTCCATGTTAGCCGATCTTCATGGGCTAGCATTGAGCATTTGAAAAGGGGTGGATCTATGGAAGAATATTATTGCATACTAGTAAGATTTTTTTAATTAAAAAGTTAACCCTTAAACAAGCTAAAGAGTAGCGTGTTTTGTCGATTACTTACGATGATCTTGGTTTATTGTTCACTATGGTTAGACATTACACGTCCGTGTTAGCCGATCGCCATGGGCTAGCATTGAGCATTTGAAAAGGGGTAGATCTATCAAGGAATGTTACTGGATGCTACTAAGATTTTTTTAATTAAAAAGTTAACCCTTAAACAAGCTACAGAGTAGCGTGTTTTGTCGATTAGTTACGATGATCTTGGTTTATTGTTCACTATGGTTAGACATTACACGTCCGTGTTAGCCGATCGTCATGGGCTAGCATTGAGCATTTGCAAAGGGGTAGATCTATCAAGGAATGTTACTGCATACTACTAAGCTTTTTTAATTAAAAAGTTAACCCTTAGACAAGCTACAGAGTAGCAGAATATGTCGATTCGTCAGGGTGATCTTGGTTTACTATTCACTATGGTTAGACATTACACGTCTGTGTTAGCCGATCGCCACGGGCTAGCATTGAGCATTTGAAAAGGGGTGGATCTATGGAGGAATATTATTGCATCCTAGTAAGATTTTTTAATTAAAAAGTTAACCCTTAGCCAAGCTACAGAGTAGCAGAATATGTCGATTCGTCAGGTGATCTTGGTTTACTATTCACTATGGTTAGACATTACGCGTCCGTGCTAGCCGATCGCCATGGGCTAGCATTGAGCATTTGCAAAGGGGTAGATCTATCAAGGAATGTTACTGCATGCTACTAAGATTTTTTTAATTAAAAAGTTAACCCTTAAACAAGCTACAGAGTAGCAAAATATGTCGATTCGTTAGGATGATCTTGGTGTACTATTCACTATGGTTTGACATTACACGTCCATGTTAGCCGATCTTCATGGGCTAGCATTGCGCATTTGCAAGGGGGTAGATCTATCAAGGAATGTTACTGCATTTAATTAAAAAGTTAACCCTTAAACAAGCTACAGAGTAGCGTGTTTTGTCGATTAGTTACGATGATCTTGATTTATTGTTCACTATGGTTAGACATTACACGTCCGTGTTAGCCGATCGCCATGGGCTAGCATTGAGCATTTGAAAAGGGGTGGATCTATGGAAGAATATTATTGCATACTAGTAAGATTTTTTTAATTAAAAAGTTAACCCTTAGCCAAGCTACAGAGTAGCAGAATATGTCGATTTGTTACGCTGATCATGGTTTACTATTCACTATGCTTAGACATTACACGTCCGTGTTAGCCGATTGTCATGGGCTAGCATTGAGCATTTGCAAAGGGGTAGATCTATCAAGGAATGTTACTACATACTACTAAGCTTTTTTAATTAAAAAGTTAACCCTTAGACAAGCTACAGAGTAGCAGAATATGTCGATTCGTCAGGGTGATCTTGGTTTACTATTCACTATGGTTAGACATTACACGTCTGTGTTAGCCGATCGCCACGGGCTAGCATTGAGCATTTGAAAAGGGGTGGATCTATGGAAGAATATTATTGCATACTAGTAAGATTTTTTTAATTAAAAAGTTAACCCTTAAACAAGCTACAGAGTAGCAAAATATGTCGATTCGTTAGGATGATCTTGGTGTACTATTCACTATGGTTTGACATTACACGTCCATGTTAGCCGATCTTCATGGGCTAGCATTGCGCATTTGCAAGGGGGTAGATCTATCAAGGAATGTTACTGCATTTAATTAAAAAGTTAACCCTTAAACAAGCTACAGAGTAGCGTGTTTTGTCGATTAGTTACGATGATCTTGGTTTATTGTTCACTATGGTTAGACATTACACGTCCGTGTTAGCCGATCGCCATGGGCTAGCATTGAGCATTTGAAAAGGGGTAGATCTATCAAGGAATGTTACTGGATGCTACTAAGATTTTTTTAATTAAAAAGTTAACCCTTAAACAAGCTACAGAGTAGCGTGTTTTGTCGATTAGTTACGATGATCTTGGTTTATTGTTCACTATGGTTAGACATTACACGTCCGTGTTAGCCGATCGTCATGGGCTAGCATTGAGCATTTGCAAAGGGGTAGATCTATCAAGGAATGTTACTGCATGCTACTAAGATTTTTTTAATTAAAAAGTTAACCCTTAGCCAAGCTACAGAGTAGCAGAATATGTCGATTTGTTACGCTGATCATGGTTTACTATTCACTATGCTTAGACATTACACGTCCGTGTTAGCCGATTGTCATGGGCTAGCATTGAGCATTTGCAAAGGGGTAGATCTATCAAGGAATGTTACTGCATACTACTAAGCTTTTTTAATTAAAAAGTTAACCCTTAGACAAGCTACAGAGTAGCAGAATATGTCGATTCGTCAGGGTGATCTTGGTTTACTATTCACTATGGTTAGACATTACACGTCTGTGTTAGCCGATCGCCACGGGCTAGCATTGAGTATTTGAAAAGGGGTGGATCTATGGAGGAATATTATTGCATACTAGTAAGATTTTTTAATTAAAAAGTTAACCCTTAGCCAAGCTACAGAGTAGCAGAATATGTCGATTCGTCAGGTGATCTTGGTTTACTATTCACTATGGTTAGACATTACGCGTCCGTGCTAGCCGATCGCCATGGGCTAGCATTGAGCATTTGCAAAGGGGTAGATCTATCTAGGAATGTTACTGCATGCTACTAAGATTTTTTTAATTAAAAAGTTAACCCTTAGCCAAGCTACCGAGTAGCAGAATATGTCGATTCGTCAGGTGATCTTGGTTTACTATTCACTATGGTTAGACATTACGCGTCCGTGCTAGCCGATCGCCATGGGCTAGCATTGAGCATTTGCAAAGGGGTAGATCTATCAAGGAATGTTACTGCATGCTACTAAGATTTTTTTAATTAAAAAGTTAACCCTTAAACAAGCTACAGAGTAGCAAAATATGTCGATTCGTTAGGATGATCTTGGTGTACTATTCACTATGGTTTGACATTACACGTCCATGTTAGCCGATCTTCATGGGCTAGCATTGCGCATTTGCAAGGGGGTAGATCTATCAAGGAATGTTACTGCATTTAATTAAAAAGTTAACCCTTAAACAAGCTACAGAGTAGCGTGTTTTGTCGATTAGTTACGATGATCTTGGTTTATTGTTCACTATGGTTAGACATTACACGTCCGTGTTAGCCGATCGCCATGGGCTAGCATTGAGCATTTGAAAAGGGGTAGATCTATCAAGGAATGTTACTGGATGCTACTAAGATTTTTTTAATTAAAAAGTTAACCCTTAAACAAGCTACAGAGTAGCGTGTTTTGTCGATTAGTTACGATGATCTTGGTTTATTGTTCACTATGGTTAGACATTACACGTCCGTGTTAGCCGATCGCCATGGGCTAGCATTGAGCATTTGAAAAGGGGTGGATCTATGGAAGAATATTATTGCATACTAGTAAGATTTTTTTAATTAAAAAGTTAACCCTTAGCCAAGCTACAGAGTAGCAGAATATGTCGATTTGTTACGCTGATCATGGTTTACTATTCACTATGCTTAGACATTACACGTCCGTGTTAGCCGATTGTCATGGGCTAGCATTGAGCATTTGCAAAGGGGTAGATCTATCAAGGAATGTTACTGCATACTACTAAGCTTTTTTAATTAAAAAGTTAACCCTTAGACAAGCTACAGAGTAGCAGAATATGTCGATTCGTCAGGGTGATCTTGGTTTACTATTCACTATGGTTAGACATTACACGTCTGTGTAAGCCGATCGTCATGGGCTAGCATTGAGCATTTGCAAAGGGGTAGATCTATCAAGGAATTTTACTGCATACTACTAAGCTTTTTTAATTAAAAAGTTAACCCTTAGACAAGCTACAGTGTAGCAGAATATGTCGATTCGTCAGGGTGATCTTGGTTTACTATTCACTATGGTTAGACATTACACGTCTGTGTTAGCCGATCGCCACGGGCTAGCATTGAGCATTTGAAAAGGGGTGGATCTATGGAGGAATATTATTGCATACTAGTAAGATTTTTTAATTAAAAAGTTAACCCTTAGCCAAGCTACAGAGTAGCAGAATATGTCGATTCGTCAGGTGATCTTGGTTTAATATTCACTATGCTTAGACATTACACGTCTGTGTTAGCCGATCGTCATGGGCTAGCATTGAGCATTTGCAAAGGGGTAGATCTATCAAGGAATGTTACTGCATACTACTAAGCTTTTTTAATTAAAAAGTTAACCCTTAGACAAGCTACAGTGTAGCAGAATATGTCGATTCGTCAGGGTGATCTTGGTTTACTATTCACTATGGTTAGACATTACACGTCTGTGTTAGCCGATCGCCACGGGCTAGCATTGAGCATTTGAAAAGGGGTGGATCTATGGAGGAATATTATTGCATACTAGTAAGATTTTTTAATTAAAAAGTTAACCCTTAGCCAAGCTACAGAGTAGCAGAATATGCCGATTCGTTAGGATGATCTTGGTGTACTATTCACTATGGTTTGACATTACACGTCCATGTTAGCCGATCTTCATGGGCTAGCATTGCGCATTTGCAAGGGGGTAGATCTATCAAGGAATGTTACTGCATTTAATTAAAAAGTTAACCCTTAAACAAGCTACAGAGTAGCGTGTTCTGTCGATTAGTTACGATGATCTTGGTTTATTGTTCATATGTTTAGACATTACACGTCCGTGTTAGCCGATCGCCATGGGCTAGCATTGAGCATTTGAAAAGGGGGGATCTATGGGAGAATATTATTGCATACTAGTAAGATTTTTTTAATTAAAAAGTTAACCCTTAGCCAAGCTACAGAGTAGCAGAATATGTCGATTTGTTACGCTGATCATGGTTTACTATTCACTATGCTTAGACATTACACGTCCGTGTTAGCCGATTGTCATGGGCTAGCATTGAGCATTTGCAAAGGGGTAGATCTATCAAGGAATGTTACTGCATACTACTAAGCTTTTTTAATTAAAAAGTTAACCCTTAGACAAGCTACAGAGTAGCAGAATATGTCGATTCGTCAGGGTGATCTTGGTTTACTATTCACTATGGTTAGACATTACACGTCTGTGTTAGCCGATCGTCATGGGCTAGCATTGAGCATTTGCAAAGGGGTAGATCTATCAAGGAATGTTACTGCATGCTACTAAGATTTTTTTAATTAAAAAGTTAACCTTTAAACAAGCTACAGAGTAGCAAAATATGTCGACTCGTTAGGATGATCTTGGCTTACTATTCACTATGTTTAGACATTACATGTCCGTGTTAGCCGATCGCCATGGGCTAGCATTGAGCATTTGCAAAGGGGTAGATCTATCAAGGAATGTTACTGCATGCTACTAAGATTTTTTTAATTAAAAAGTTATCCCTTAGACAAGCGCTACAGAGTAGCAAAATGTGTCGATTCGTTAGGGTGATCTTGGTTTAATATTCACTATGGTTAGACATTACACGTCCGTGTTAGCCGATCTTCATGGGCTAGCATTGCGCATTTGCAAGGGGGTAGATCTATCAAGGAATGTCACTGCATTTAATTAAAAAGTTAACCCTTAAACAAGCTACAGAGTAGCGTGTTTTGTCGATTAGTTACGATGATCTTGGTTTATTGTTCACTATGGTTAGACATTACACGTCCGTGTTAGCCGATCGCCATGGGCTAGCATTGAGCATTTGAAAAGGGGTGGATCTATGGAAGAATATTATTGCATACCAGTAAGATTTTTTTAATTAAAAAGTTAACCCTTAGCCAAGCTACAGAGTAGCAGAATATGTCGATTCGTCAGGGTGATCTTGGTTTACTATTCACTATGGTTAGACATTACACGTCTGTGTTAGCCGATCGTCATGGGCTAGCATTGAGCATTTGCAAAGGGGTAGATCGATCAAGGAATGTTACTGCATGCTACTAAGATTTTTTAATTAAAAAGTTAACCTTTAAACAAGCTACAGAGTAGCAAAATATGTCGACTCGTTAGGATGATCTTGGCTTACTATTCACTATGGTTAGACATTACATGTCCGTGTTAGCCGATCGCCATGGGCTAGCATTGAGCATCTGCAAAGGGGTAGATATATCAAGGAATGTTACTGCATACTACTAAGCTTTTTTAATTAAAAAGTTAACCCTTAGACAAGCTACAGAGTAGCAGAATATGTCGATTCGTCAGGGTGATCTTGGTTTACTATTCACTATGGTTAGACATTACACGTCTGTTTTAGCCGATCGCCACGGGCTAGCATTGAGCATTTGAAAAGGGGTGGATCTATGGAGGAATATTATTGCATACTAGTAAGATTTTTTAATTAAAAAGTTAACCCTTAGCCAAGCTACAGAGTAGCAGAATATGTCGATTCGTCAGGTGATCTTGGTTTACTATTCACTATGGTTAGACATTACGCGTCCGTGCTAGCCGATCGCCATGGGCTAGCATTGAGCATTTGCAAAGGGGTAGATATATCAAGGAATGTTACTGCATGCTACTAAGATTTTTTTAATTAAAAAGTTAACCCTTAAACAAGCTACAGAGTAGCAAAATATGTCGATTCGTTAGGATGATCTTGGTGTACTATTCACTATGGTTTGACATTACACGTCCATGTTAGCCGATCTTCATGGGCTAGCATTGCGCATTTGCAAGGGGGTAGATCTATCAAGGAATGTTACTGCATTTAATTAAAAAGTTAACCCTTAAACAAGCTACAGAGTAGCGTGTTCTGTCGATTAGTTACGATGATCTTCGTTTATTGTTCATATGTTTAGACATTACACGTCCGTGTTAGCCGATCGCCATGGGCTAGCATTGAGCATTTGAAAAGGGGGGATCTATGGGAGAATATTATTGCATACTAGTAAGATTTTTTTAATTAAAAAGTTAACCCTTAGCCAAGCTACAGAGTAGCAGAATATGTCGATTTGTTACGCTGATCATGGTTTACTATTCACTATGCTTAGACATTACACGTCCGTGTTAGCCGATTGTCATGGGCTAGCATTGAGCATTTGCAAAGGGGTAGATCTATCAAGGAATGTTACTGCATACTACTAAGCTTTTTTAATTAAAAAGTTAACCCTTAGACAAGCTACAGAGTAGCAGAATATGTCGATTCGTCAGGGTGATCTTGGTTTACTATTCACTATGGTTAGACATTACACGTCTGTGTTAGCCGATCGTCATGGGCTAGCATTGAGCATTTGCAAAGGGGTAGATCTATCAAGGAATGTTACTGCATGCTACTAAGATTTTTTTAATTAAAAAGTTAACCTTTAAACAAGCTACAGAGTAGCAAAATATGTCGACTCGTTAGGATGATCTTGGCTTACTATTCACTATGTTTAGACATTACATGTCCGTGTTAGCCGATCGCCATGGGCTAGCATTGAGCATTTGCAAAGGGGTAGATCTATCAAGGAATGTTACTGCATGCTACTAAGATTTTTTTAATTAAAAAGTTATCCCTTAGACAAGCGCTACAGAGTAGCAAAATGTGTCGATTCGTTAGGGTGATCTTGGTTTAATATTCACTATGGTTAGACATTACACGTCCGTGTTAGCCGATCTTCATGGGCTAGCATTGCGCATTTGCAAGGGGGTAGATCTATCAAGGAATGTCACTGCATTTAATTAAAAAGTTAACCCTTAAACAAGCTACAGAGTAGCGTGTTTTGTCGATTAGTTACGATGATCTTGGTTTATTGTTCACTATGGTTAGACATTACACGTCCGTGTTAGCCGATCGCCATGGGCTAGCATTGAGCATTTGAAAAGGGGTGGATCTATGGAAGAATATTATTGCATACCAGTAAGATTTTTTTAATTAAAAAGTTAACCCTTAGCCAAGCTACAGAGTAGCAGAGTATGTCGATTCGTCAGGGTGATCTTGGTTTACTATTCACTATGGTTAGACATTACACGTCTGTGTTAGCCGATCGTCATGGGCTAGCATTGAGCATTTGCAAAGGGGTAGATCGATCAAGGAATGTTACTGCATGCTACTAAGATTTTTTTAATTAAAAAGTTAACCTTTAAACAAGCTACAGAGTAGCAAAATATGTCGACTCGTTAGGATGATCTTGGCTTACTATTCACTATGGTTAGACATTACATGTCGTGTTAGCCGATCGCCATGGGCTAGCATTGAGCATCTGCAAAGGGGTAGATATATCAAGGAATGTTACTGCATACTACTAAGCTTTTTTAATTAAAAAGTTAACCCTTAGACAAGCTACAGAGTAGCAGAATATGTCGATTCGTCAGGGTGATCTTGGTTTACTATTCACTATGGTTAGACATTACACGTCTGTTTTAGCCGATCGCCACGGGCTAGCATTGAGCATTTGAAAAGGGGTGGATCTATGGAGGAATATTATTGCATACTAGTAAGATTTTTTAATTAAAAAGTTAACCCTTAGCCAAGCTACAGAGTAGCAGAATATGTCGATTCGTCAGGTGATCTTGGTTTACTATTCACTATGGTTAGACATTACGCGTCCGTGCTAGCCGATCGCCATGGGCTAGCATTGAGCATTTGCAAAGGGGTAGATATATCAAGGAATGTTACTGCATGCTACTAAGATTTTTTTAATTAAAAAGTTAACCCTTAAACAAGCTACAGAGTAGCAAAATATGTCGATTCGTTAGGATGATCTTGGTGTACTATTCACTATGGTTTGACATTACACGTCCATGTTAGCCGATCTTCATGGGCTAGCATTGCGCATTTGCAAGGGGGTAGATCTATCAAGGAATGTTACTGCATTTAATTAAAAAGTTAACCCTTAAACAAGCTACAGAGTAGCGTGTTTTGTCGATTAGTTACGATGATCTTGATTTATTGTTCACTATGGTTAGACATTACACGTCCGTGTTAGCCGATCGCCATGGGCTAGCATTGAGCATTTAAAAAGGGGTGGATCTATGGAAGAATATTATTGCATACTAATAAGATTTTTTTAATTAAAAAGTTAACCCTTAGCCAAGCTACAGAGTAGCAGAATATGTCGATTTGTTACGCTGATCATGGTTTACTATTCACTATGCTTAGACATTACACGTCCGTGTTAGCCGATTGTCATGGGCTAGCATTGAGCATTTGCAAAGGGGTAGATATATCAAGGAATGTTACTGCATGCTACTAAGATTTTTTTAATTAAAAAGTTAACCCTTAAACAAGCTACAGAGTAGCAAAATATGTCGATTCGTTAGGATGATCTTGGTGTACTATTCACTATGGTTTGACATTACACGTCCATGTTAGCCGATCTTCATGGGCTAGCATTGCGCATTTGCAAGGGGGTAGATCTATCAAGGAATGTTACTGCATTTAATTAAAAAGTTAACCCTTAAACAAGCTACAGAGTAGCGTGTTCTGTCGATTAGTTACGATGATCTTGGTTTATTGTTCATATGTTTAGACATTACACGTCCGTGTTAGCCGATCGCCATGGGCTAGCATTGAGCATTTGAAAAGGGGGGATCTATGGGAGAATATTATTGCATACTAGTAAGATTTTTTTAATTAAAAAGTTAACCCTTAGCCAAGCTACAGAGTAGCAGAATATGTCGATTTGTTACGCTGATCATGGTTTACTATTCACTATGCTTAGACATTACACGTCCGTGTTAGCCGATTGTCATGGGCTAGCATTGAGCATTTGCAAAGGGGTAGATCTATCAAGGAATGTTACTGCATACTACTAAGCTTTTTTAATTAAAAAGTTAACCCTTAGACAAGCTACAGAGTAGCAGAATATGTCGATTCGTCAGGGTGATCTTGGTTTACTATTCACTATGGTTAGACATTACACGTCTGTGTTAGCCGATCGTCATGGGCTAGCATTGAGCATTTGCAAAGGGGTAGATCTATCAAGGAATGTTACTGCATGCTACTAAGATTTTTTTAATTAAAAAGTTAACCTTTAAACAAGCTACAGAGTAGCAAAATATGTCGACTCGTTAGGATGATCTTGGCTTACTATTCACTATGTTTAGACATTACATGTCCGTGTTAGCCGATCGCCATGGGCTAGCATTGAGCATTTGCAAAGGGGTAGATCTATCAAGGAATGTTACTGCATGCTACTAAGATTTTTTTAATTAAAAAGTTATCCCTTAGACAAGCGCTACAGAGTAGCAAAATGTGTCGATTCGTTAGGGTGATCTTGGTTTAATATTCACTATGGTTAGACATTACACGTCCGTGTTAGCCGATCTTCATGGGCTAGCATTGCGCATTTGCAAGGGGGTAGATCTATCAAGGAATGTCACTGCATTTAATTAAAAAGTTAACCCTTAAACAAGCTACAGAGTAGCGTGTTTTGTCGATTAGTTACGATGATCTTGGTTTATTGTTCACTATGGTTAGACATTACACGTCCGTGTTAG
This sequence comes from Mesoplodon mirus, assembly GCF_964341445.2. Taxonomy (NCBI): domain Eukaryota; kingdom Metazoa; phylum Chordata; class Mammalia; order Artiodactyla; family Ziphiidae; genus Mesoplodon; species Mesoplodon mirus. The sequence continues at coordinate 18,884 of NW_028294243.1, read as the reverse complement.
CCGATCGCCATGGGCTAGCATTGAGCATTTGAAAAGGGGTGGATCTATGGAAGAATATTATTGCATACCAGTAAGATTTTTTTAATTAAAAAGTTAACCCTTAGCCAAGCTACAGAGTAGCAGAATATGTCGATTCGTCAGGGTGATCTTGGTTTACTATTCACTATGGTTAGACATTACACGTCTGTGTTAGCCGATCGTCATGGGCTAGCATTGAGCATTTGCAAAGGGGTAGATCGATCAAGGAATGTTACTGCATGCTACTAAGATTTTTTTAATTAAAAAGTTAACCTTTAAACAAGCTACAGAGTAGCAAAATATGTCGACTCGTTAGGATGATCTTGGCTTACTATTCACTATGGTTAGACATTACATGTCGTGTTAGCCGATCGCCATGGGCTAGCATTGAGCATCTGCAAAGGGGTAGATATATCAAGGAATGTTACTGCATACTACTAAGCTTTTTTAATTAAAAAGTTAACCCTTAGACAAGCTACAGAGTAGCAGAATATGTCGATTCGTCAGGGTGATCTTGGTTTACTATTCACTATGGTTAGACATTACACGTCTGTTTTAGCCGATCGCCACGGGCTAGCATTGAGCATTTGAAAAGGGGTGGATCTATGGAGGAATATTATTGCATACTAGTAAGATTTTTTAATTAAAAAGTTAACCCTTAGCCAAGCTACAGAGTAGCAGAATATGTCGATTCGTCAGGTGATCTTGGTTTACTATTCACTATGGTTAGACATTACGCGTCCGTGCTAGCCGATCGCCATGGGCTAGCATTGAGCATTTGCAAAGGGGTAGATATATCAAGGAATGTTACTGCATGCTACTAAGATTTTTTTAATTAAAAAGTTAACCCTTAAACAAGCTACAGAGTAGCAAAATATGTCGATTCGTTAGGATGATCTTGGTGTACTATTCACTATGGTTTGACATTACACGTCCATGTTAGCCGATCTTCATGGGCTAGCATTGCGCATTTGCAAGGGGGTAGATCTATCAAGGAATGTTACTGCATTTAATTAAAAAGTTAACCCTTAAACAAGCTACAGAGTAGCGTGTTTTGTCGATTAGTTACGATGATCTTGATTTATTGTTCACTATGGTTAGACATTACACGTCCGTGTTAGCCGATCGCCATGGGCTAGCATTGAGCATTTGAAAAGGGGTGGATCTATGGAAGAATATTATTGCATACTAGTAAGATTTTTTTAATTAAAAAGTTAACCCTTAGCCAAGCTACAGAGTAGCAGAATATGTCGATTTGTTACGCTGATCATGGTTTACTATTCACTATGCTTAGACATTACACGTCCGTGTTAGCCGATTCTCATGGGCTAGCATTGAGCATTTACAAAGGGGTAGATCTATCAAGGAATGTTACTGCATACTACTAAGCTTTTTTAATTAAAAAGTTAACCCTTAGACAAGCTACAGAGTAGCAGAATATGTCGATTCGTCAGGGTGATCTTGGTTTACTATTCACTATGGTTAGACATTACACGTCTGTGTTAGCCGATCGCCATGGGCTAGCATTGAGCATTTGCAAAGGGGTAGATATATCAAGGAATGTTACTGCATGCTACTAAGATTTTTTTAATTAAAAAGTTAACCCTTAAACAAGCTACAGAGTAGCAAAATATGTCGATTCGTTAGGATGATCTTGGTGTACTATTCACTATGGTTTGACATTACACGTCCATGTTAGCCGATCTTCATGGGCTAGCATTGCGCATTTGCAAGGGGGTAGATCTATCAAGGAATGTTACTGCATTTAATTAAAAAGTTAACCCTTAAACAAGCTACAGAGTAGCGTGTTTTGTCGATTAGTTACGATGATCTTGATTTATTGTTCACTATGGTTAGACATTACACGTCCGTGTTAGCCGATCGCCATGGGCTAGCATTGAGCATTTGAAAAGGGGTGGATCTATGGAAGAATATTATTGCATACTAGTAAGATTTTTTTAATTAAAAAGTTAACCCTTAGCCAAGCTACAGAGTAGCAGAATATGTCGATTTGTTACGCTGATCATGGTTTACTATTCACTATGCTTAGACATTACACGTCCGTGTTAGCCGATTGTCATGGGCTAGCATTGAGCATTTACAAAGGGGTAGATCTATCAAGGAATGTTACTGCATACTACTAAGCTTTTTTAATTAAAAAGTTAACCCTTAGACAAGCTACAGAGTAGCAGAATATGTCGATTCGTCAGGGTGATCTTGGTTTACTATTCACTATGGTTAGACATTACACGTCTGTGTTAGCCGATCGCCACGGGCTAGCATTGAGCATTTGAAAAGGGGTGGATCTATGGAGGAATATTATTGCATACTAGTAAGATTTTTTAATTAAAAAGTTAACCCTTAGCCAAGCTACAGAGTAGCAGAATATGTCGATTCGTCAGGTGATCTTGGTTTACTATTCACTATGGTTAGACATTACGCGTCCGTGCTAGCCGATCGCCATGGGCTAGCATTGAGCATTTGCAAAGGGGTAGATCTATCAAGGAATGTTACTGCATGCTACTAAGATTTTTTTAATTAAAAAGTTAACCCTTAAACAAGCTACAGAGTAGCAAAATATGTCGATTCGTTAGGATGATCTTGGTGTACTATTCACTATGGTTTGACATTACACGTCCATGTTAGCCGATCTTCATGGGCTAGCATTGCGCATTTGCAAGGGGGTAGATCTATCAAGGAATGTTACTGCATTTAATTAAAAAGTTAACCCTTAAACAAGCTACAGAGTAGCGTGTTTTGTCGATTAGTTACGATGATCTTGATTTATTGTTCACTATGGTTAGACATTACACGTCCGTGTTAGCCGATCGCCATGGGCTAGCATTGAGCATTTGAAAAGGGGTGGATCTATGGAAGAATATTATTGCATACTAGTAAGATTTTTTTAATTAAAAAGTTAACCCTTAGCCAAGCTACAGAGTAGCAGAATATGTCGATTTGTTACGCTGATCATGGTTTACTATTCACTATGCTTAGACATTACACGTCCGTGTTAGCCGATTGTCATGGGCTAGCATTGAGCATTTGCAAAGGGGTAGATCTATCAAGGAATGTTACTGCATACTACTAAGCTTTTTTAATTAAAAAGTTAACCCTTAGACAAGCTACAGAGTAGCAGAATATGTCGATTCGTCAGGGTGATCTTGGTTTACTATTCACTATGGTTAGACATTACACGTCTGTGTTAGCCGATCGCCACGGGCTAGCATTGAGCATTTGAAAAGGGGTGGATCTATGGAAGAATATTATTGCATACTAGTAAGATTTTTTTAATTAAAAAGTTAACCCTTAAACAAGCTACAGAGTAGCAAAATATGTCGATTCGTTAGGATGATCTTGGTGTACTATTCACTATGGTTTGACATTACACGTCCATGTTAGCCGATCTTCATGGGCTAGCATTGCGCATTTGCAAGGGGGTAGATCTATCAAGGAATGTTACTGCATTTAATTAAAAAGTTAACCCTTAAACAAGCTACAGAGTAGCGTGTTTTGTCGATTAGTTACGATGATCTTGGTTTATTGTTCACTATGGTTAGACATTACACGTCCGTGTTAGCCGATCGCCATGGGCTAGCATTGAGCATTTGAAAAGGGGTAGATCTATCAAGGAATGTTACTGGATGCTACTAAGATTTTTTAATTAAAAAGTTAACCCTTAAACAAGCTACAGAGTAGCGTGTTTTGTCGATTAGTTACGATGATCTTGGTTTATTGTTCACTATGGTTAGACATTACACGTCTGTGTTAGCCGATCGCCACGGGCTAGCATTGAGCATTTGAAAAGGGGTGGATCTATGGAGGAATATTATTGCATACTAGTAAGATTTTTTAATTAAAAAGTTAACCCTTAGCCAAGCTACAGAGTAGCAGAATATGTCGATTCGTCAGGTGATCTTGGTTTACTATTCACTATGGTTAGACATTACGCGTCCGTGCTAGCCGATCGCCATGGGCTAGCATTGAGCATTTGCAAAGGGGTAGATCTATCAAGGAATGTTACTGCATGCTACTAAGATTTTTTTAATTAAAAAGTTAACCCTTAAACAAGCTACAGTGTAGCAAAATATGTCGATTCGTTAGGATGATCTTGGTGTACTATTCACTATGGTTTGACATTACACGTCCATGTTAGCCGATCTTCATGGGCTAGCATTGCGCATTTGCAAGGGGGTGGATCTATCAAGGAATGTTACTGCATTTAATTAAAAAGTTAACCCTTAAACAAGCTACAGAGTAGCGTGTTTTGTCGATTAGTTACGATGATCTTGATTTATTGTTCACTATGGTTAGACATTACACGTCCGTGTTAGCCGATCGCCATGGGCTAGCATTGAGCATTTGAAAAGGGGTGGATCTATGGAAGAATATTATTGCATACTAGTAAGATTTTTTTAATTAAAAAGTTAACCCTTAGCCAAGCTACAGAGTAGCAGAATATGTCGATTTGTTACGCTGATCATGGTTTACTATTCACTATGCTTAGACATTACACGTCCGTGTTAGCCGATTGTCATGGGCTAGCATTGAGCATTTGCAAAGGGGTAGATCTATCAAGGAATGTTACTGCATACTACTAAGCTTTTTTAATTAAAAAGTTAACCCTTAGACAAGCTACAGAGTAGCAGAATATGTCGATTCGTCAGGGTGATCTTGGTTTACTATTCACTATGGTTAGACATTACACGTCTGTGTTAGCCGATCGCCACGGGCTAGCATTGAGTATTTGAAAAGGGGTGGATCTATGGAGGAATATTATTGCATACTAGTAAGATTTTTTAATTAAAAAGTTAACCCTTAGCCAAGCTACAGAGTAGCAGAATATGTCGATTCGTCAGGTGATCTTGGTTTACTATTCACTATGGTTAGACATTACGCGTCCGTGCTAGCCGATCGCCATGGGCTAGCATTGAGCATTTGCAAAGGGGTAGATCTATCTAGGAATGTTACTGCATGCTACTAAGATTTTTTTAATTAAAAAGTTAACCCTTAGCCAAGGCTACAGAGTAGCAGAATATGTCGATTCGTCAGGTGATCTTGGTTTACTATTCACTATCGTTAGACATTACACGTCTGTTTTAGCCGATCGCCACGGGCTAGCATTGAGCATTTGAAAAGGGGTGGATCTATGGAGGAATATTATTGCATACTAGTAAGATTTTTTAATTAAAAAGTTAACCCTTAGCCAAGCTACAGAGTAGCAGAATATGTCGATTCGTCAGGTGATCTTGGTTTACTATTCACTATGGTTTGACATTACACGTCCATGTTAGCCGATCTTCATGGGCTAGCATTGCGCATTTGCAAGGGGGTAGATCTATCAAGGAATGTTACTGCATTTAATTAAAAAGTTGACCCTTAAACAAGCTACAGAGTAGCGTGTTTTGTCGATTAGTTACGATGATCTTGGTTTATTGTTCACTATGGTTAGACATTACACGTCCGTGTTAGCCGATCGCCATGGGCTAGCATTGAGCATTTGAAAAGGGGTAGATCTATCAAGGAATGTTACTGGATGCTACTAAGATTTTTTTAATTAAAAAGTTAACCCTTAAACAAGCTACAGAGTAGCGTGTTTTGTCGATTAGTTACGATGATCTTGGTTTATTGTTCACTATGGTTAGACATTACACGTCCGTGTTAGCCGATCGCCATGGGCTAGCATTGAGCATTTGAAAAGGGGTGGATCTATGGAAGAATATTATTGCATACTAGTAAGATTTTTTTAATTAAAAAGTTAACCCTTAGCCAAGCTACAGAGTAGCAGAATATGTCGATTTGTTACGCTGATCATGGTTTACTATTCACTATGCTTAGACATTACACGTCCGTGTTAGCCGATTGTCATGGGCTAGCATTGAGCATTTGCAAAGGGGTAGATCTATCAAGGAATGTTACTGCATACTACTAAGCTTTTTTAATTAAAAAGTTAACCCTTAGACAAGCTACAGAGTAGCAGAATATGTCGATTCGTCAGGGTGATCTTGGTTTACTATTCACTATGGTTAGACATTACACGTCTGTGTTAGCCGATCGTCATGGGCTAGCATTGAGCATTTGCAAAGGGGTAGATCTATCAAGGAATGTTACTGCATACTACTAAGCTTTTTTAATTAAAAAGTTAACCCTTAGACAAGCTACAGTGTAGCAGAATATGTCGATTCGTCAGGGTGATCTTGGTTTACTATTCACTATGGTTAGACATTACACGTCTGTGTTAGCCGATCGCCACGGGCTAGCATTGAGCATTTGAAAAGGGGTGGATCTATGGAGGAATATTATTGCATACTAGTAAGATTTTTTAATTAAAAAGTTAACCCTTAGCCAAGCTACAGAGTAGCAGAATATGTCGATTCGTCAGGTGATCTTGGTTTAATATTCACTATGCTTAGACATTACACGTCTGTGTTAGCCGATCGTCATGGGCTAGCATTGAGCATTTGCAAAGGGGTAGATCTATCAAGGAATGTTACTGCATACTACTAAGCTTTTTTAATTAAAAAGTTAACCCTTAGACAAGCTACAGTGTAGCAGAATATGTCGATTCGTCAGGGTGATCTTGGTTTACTATTCACTATGGTTAGACATTACACGTCTGTGTTAGCCGATCGCCACGGGCTAGCATTGAGCATTTGAAAAGGGGTGGATCTATGGAGGAATATTATTGCATACTAGTAAGATTTTTTAATTAAAAAGTTAACCCTTAGCCAAGCTACAGAGTAGCAGAATATGCCGATTCGTTAGGATGATCTTGGTGTACTATTCACTATGGTTTGACATTACACGTCCATGTTAGCCGATCTTCATGGGCTAGCATTGCGCATTTGCAAGGGGGTAGATCTATCAAGGAATGTTACTGCATTTAATTAAAAAGTTAACCCTTAAACAAGCTACAGAGTAGCGTGTTCTGTCGATTAGTTACGATGATCTTGGTTTATTGTTCATATGGTTTGACATTACACGTCCATGTTAGCCGATCTTCATGGGCTAGCATTGCGCATTTGCAAGGGGGTAGATCTATCAAGGAATGTTACTGCATTTAATTAAAAAGTTAACCCTTAAACAAGCTACAGAGTAGCGTGTTTTGTCGATTAGTTACGATGATCTTGGTTTATTGTTCACTATGGTTAGACATTACACGTCCGTGTTAGCCGATCGCCATGGGCTAGCATTGAGCATTTGAAAAGGGGTAGATCTATCAAGGAATGTTACTGGATGCTACTAAGATTTTTTTAATTAAAAAGTTAACCCTTAAACAAGCTACAGAGTAGCGTGTTTTGTCGATTAGTTACGATGATCTTGGTTTATTGTTCACTATGGTTAGACATTACACGTCTGTGTTAGCCGATCGCCACGGGCTAGCATTGAGCATTTGAAAAGGGGTGGATCTATGGAGGAATATTATTGCATACTAGTAAGATTTTTTAATTAAAAAGTTAACCCTTAGCCAAGCTACAGAGTAGCAGAATATGTCGATTCGTCAGGTGATCTTGGTTTACTATTCACTATGGTTAGACATTACGCGTCCGTGCTAGCCGATCGCCATGGGCTAGCATTGAGCATTTGCAAAGGGGTAGATCTATCAAGGAATGTTACTGCATGCTACTAAGATTTTTTTAATTAAAAAGTTAACCCTTAAACAAGCTACAGAGTAGCAAAATATGTCGATTCGTTAGGATGATCTTGGTGTACTATTCACTATGGTTTGACATTACACGTCCATGTTAGCCGATCTTCATGGGCTAGCATTGCGCATTTGCAAGGGGGTAGATCTATCAAGGAATGTTACTGCATTTAATTAAAAAGTTAACCCTTAAACAAGCTACAGAGTAGCGTGTTTTGTCGATTAGTTACGATGATCTTGATTTATTGTTCACTATGGTTAGACATTACACGTCCGTGTTAGCCGATCGCCATGGGCTAGCATTGAGCATTTGAAAAGGGGTGGATCTATGGAAGAATATTATTGCATACTAGTAAGATTTTTTTAATTAAAAATTTAACCCTTAGCCAAGCTACAGAGTAGCAGAATATGTCGATTTGTTACGCTGATCATGGTTTACTATTCACTATGCTTAGACATTACACGTCCGTGTTAGCCGATTGTCATGGGCTAGCATTGAGCATTTGCAAAGGGGTAGATCTATCAAGGAATGTTACTGCATACTACTAAGCTTTTTTAATTAAAAAGTTAACCCTTAGACAAGCTACAGAGTAGCAGAATATGTCGATTCGTCAGGGTGATCTTGGTTTACTATTCACTATGGTTAGACATTACACGTCTGTGTTAGCCGATCGCCACGGGCTAGCATTGAGTATTTGAAAAGGGGTGGATCTATGGAAGAATATTATTGCATACTAGTAAGATTTTTTAATTAAAAAGTTAACCCTTAGCCAAGCTACAGAGTAGCAGAATATGTCGATTCGTCAGGTGATCTTGGTTTACTATTCACTATGGTTAGACATTACGCGTCCGTGCTAGCTGATCGCCATGGGCTAGCATTGAGCATTTGCAAAGGGGTAGATCTATCTAGGAATGTTACTGCATGCTACTAAGATTTTTTTAATTAAAAAGTTAACCCTTAGCCAAGCTACCGAGTAGCAGAATATGTCGATTCGTCAGGTGATCTTGGTTTACTATTCACTATGGTTAGACATTACGCGTCCGTGCTAGCCGATCGCCATGGGCTAGCATTGAGCATTTGCAAAGGGGTAGATCTATCAAGGAATGTTACTGCATGCTACTAAGATTTTTTTAATTAAAAAGTTAACCCTTAAACAAGCTACAGAGTAGCAAAATATGTCGATTCGTTAGGATGATCTTGGTGTACTATTCACTATGGTTTGACATTACACGTCCATGTTAGCCGATCTTCATGGGCTAGCATTGCGCATTTGCAAGGGGGTAGATCTATCAAGGAATGTTACTGCATTTAATTAAAAAGTTGACCCTTAAACAAGCTACAGAGTAGCGTGTTTTGTCGATTAGTTACGATGATCTTGGTTTATTGTTCACTATGGTTAGACATTACACGTCCGTGTTAGCCGATCGCCATGGGCTAGCATTGAGCATTTGAAAAGGGGTGGATCTATGGAAGAATATTATTGCATACTAGTAAGATTTTTTTAATTAAAAAGTTAACCCTTAGCCAAGCTACAGAGTAGCAGAATATGTCGATTTGTTACGCTGATCATGGTTTACTATTCACTATGCTTAGACATTACACGTCCGTGTTAGCCGATTGTCATGGGCTAGCATTGAGCATTTGAAAAGGGGTAGATCTATCAAGGAATGTTACTGGATGCTACTAAGATTTTTTTAATTAAAAAGTTAACCCTTAAACAAGCTACAGAGTAGCGTGTTTTGTCGATTAGTTACGATGATCTTGGTTTATTGTTCACTATGGTTAGACATTACACGTCCGTGTTAGCCGATCGCCATGGGCTAGCATTGAGCATTTGAAAAGGGGTGGATCTATGGAGGAATATTATTGCATACTAGTAAGATTTTTTAATTAAAAAGTTAACCCTTAGCCAAGCTACAGAGTAGCAGAATATGTCGATTCGTCAGGTGATCTTGGTTTAATATTCACTATGCTTAGACATTACACGTCTGTGTTAGCCGATCGTCATGGGCTAGCATTGAGCATTTGCAAAGGGGTAGATCTATCAAGGAATGTTACTGCATACTACTAAGCTTTTTTAATTAAAAAGTTAACCCTTAGACAAGCTACAGTGTAGCAGAATATGTCGATTCGTCAGGGTGATCTTGGTTTACTATTCACTATGGTTAGACATTACACGTCTGTGTTAGCCGATCGCCACGGGCTAGCATTGAGCATTTGAAAAGGGGTGGATCTATGGAGGAATATTATTGCATACTAGTAAGATTTTTTAATTAAAAAGTTAACCCTTAGCCAAGCTACAGAGTAGCAGAATATGCCGATTCGTTAGGATGATCTTGGTGTACTATTCACTATGGTTTGACATTACACGTCCATGTTAGCCGATCTTCATGGGCTAGCATTGCGCATTTGCAAGGGGGTAGATCTATCAAGGAATGTTACTGCATTTAATTAAAAAGTTAACCCTTAAACAAGCTACAGAGTAGCGTGTTCTGTCGATTAGTTACGATGATCTTGGTTTATTGTTCATATGGTTAGACATTACACGTCCGTGTTAGCCGATCGCCATGGGCTAGCATTGAGCATTTGAAAAGGGGGGATCTATGGGAGAATATTATTGCATACTAGTAAGATTTTTTTAATTAAAAAGTTAACCCTTAGACAAGCTACAGTGTAGCAGAATATGTCGATTCGTCAGGGTGATCTTGGTTTACTATTCACTATGGTTAGACATTACACGTCTGTGTTAGCCGATCGCCACGGGCTAGCATTGAGCATTTGAAAAGGGGTGGATCTATGGAGGAATATTATTGCATACTAGTAAGATTTTTTAATTAAAAAGTTAACCCTTAGCCAAGCTACAGAGTAGCAGAATATGCCGATTCGTTAGGATGATCTTGGTGTACTATTCACTATGGTTTGACATTACACGTCCATGTTAGCCGATCTTCATGGGCTAGCATTGCGCATTTGCAAGGGGGTAGATCTATCAAGGAATGTTACTGCATTTAATTAAAAAGTTAACCCTTAAACAAGCTACAGAGTAGCGTGTTCTGTCGATTAGTTACGATGATCTTGGTTTATTGTTCATATGGTTAGACATTACACGTCCGTGTTAGCCGATCGCCATGGGCTAGCATTGAGCATTTGAAAAGGGGGGATCTATGGGAGAATATTATTGCATACTAGTAAGATTTTTTTAATTAAAAAGTTAACCCTTAGCCAAGCTACAGAGTAGCAGAATATGTCGATTTGTTACGCTGATCATGGTTTACTATTCACTATGCTTAGACATTACACGTCCGTGTTAGCCGATTGTCATGGGCTAGCATTGAGCATTTGCAAAGGGGTAGATCTATCAAGGAATATTATTGCATACTACTAAGATTTTTTTAATTAAAAAGTTAACCTTTAAACAAGCTACAGAGTAGCAAAATATGTCGATTCGTCAGGGTGATCTTGGCTTACTATTCACTATGTTTAGACATTACATGTCCGTGTTAGCCGATCGCCATGGGCTAGCATTGAGCATTTGCAAAGGGGTAGATCTATCAAGGAATGTTACTGCATGCTACTAAGATTTTTTTTAATTAAAAAGTTATCCCTTAGACAAGCGCTACAGAGTAGCAAAATGTGTCGATTCGTTAGGGTGATCTTGGTTTAATATTCACTATGGTTAGACATTACACGTCCGTGTTAGCCGATCTTCATGGGCTAGCATTGCGCATTTGCAAGGGGGTAGATCTATCAAGGAATGTCACTGCATTTAATTAAAAAGTTAACCCTTAAACAAGCTACAGAGTAGCGTGTTTTGTCGATTAGTTACGATGATCTTGGTTTATTGTTCACTATGGTTAGACATTACACGTCCGTGTTAGCCGATCGCCATGGGCTAGCATTGAGCATTTGAAAAGGGGTGGATCTATGGAAGAATATTATTGCATACCAGTAAGATTTTTTTAATTAAAAAGTTAACCCTTAGCCAAGCTACAGAATAGCAGAATATGTCGATTCGTCAGGGTGATCTTGGTTTACTATTCACTATGGTTAGACATTACACGTCTGTGTTAGCCGATCGTCATGGGCTAGCATTGAGCATTTGCAAAGGGGTAGATCGATCAAGGAATGTTACTGCATGCTACTAAGATTTTTTTAATTAAAAAGTTAACCTTTAAACAAGCTACAGAGTAGCAAAATATGTCGACTCGTTAGGATGATCTTGGCTTACTATTCACTATGGTTAGACTTTACATGTCCGTGTTAGCCGATCGCCATGGGCTAGCATTGAGCATCTGCAAAGGGGTAGATCTATCAAGGAATGTTACTGCATGCTACTAAGATTTTTTTAATTAAAAAGTTATCCCTTAGACAAGCGCTACAGAGTAGCAAAATATGTCGATTCGTTAGGATGATCTTGGTGTACTATTCACTATGGTTTGACATTACACGTCCATGTTAGCCGATCTTCATGGGCTAGCATTGCGCATTTGCAAGGGGGTAGATCTATCAAGGAATGTTACTGCATTTAATTAAAAAGTTAACCCTTAAACAAGCTACAGAGTAGCGTGTTTTGTCGATTAGTTACGATGATCTTGGTTTATTGTTCACTATGGTTAGACATTACACGTCCGTGTTAGCCGATCGCCATGGGCTAGCATTGAGCATTTGAAAAGGGGTAGATCTATCAAGGAATGTTACTGGATGCTACTAAGATTTTTTTAATTAAAAAGTTAACCCTTAAACAAGCTACAGAGTAGCGTGTTTTGTCGATTATTTACGATGATCTTGGTTTATTGTTCACTATGGTTAGACATTACACGTCCGTGTTAGCCGATCATCATGGGCTAGCATTGAGCATTTGCAAAGGGGTAGATCTATCAAGGAATGTTACTGCATACTACTAAGCTTTTTTAATTAAAAAGTTAACCCTTAGACAAGCTACAGTGTAGCAGAATATGTCGATTCGTCAGGTGATCTTGGTTTACTATTCACTATGGTTAGACATTACGCGTCCGTGCTAGCCGATCGCCATGGGCTAGCATTGAGCATTTGCAAAGGGGTAGATATATCAAGGAATGTTACTGCATGCTACTAAGATTTTTTTAATTAAAAAGTTAACCCTTAAACAAGCTACAGAGTAGCAAAATATGTCGATTCGTTAGGATGATCTTGGTGTACTATTCACTATGGTTTGACATTACACGTCCATGTTAGCCGATCTTCATGGGCTAGCATTGCGCATTTGCAAGGGGGTAGATCTATCAAGGAATGTTACTGCATTTAATTAAAAAGTTAACCCTTAAACAAGCTACAGAGTAGCGTGTTTTGTCGATTAGTTACGATGATCTTGATTTATTGTTCACTATGGTTAGACCTTACACGTCCGTGTTAGCCGATCGCCATGGGCTAGCATTGAGCATTTGAAAAGGGGTGGATCTATGGAAGAATATTATTGCATACTAGTAAGATTTTTTTAATTAAAAAGTTAACCCTTAGCCAAGCTACAGAGTAGCAGAATATGTCGATTTGTTACGCTGATCATGGTTTACTATTCACTATGCTTAGACATTACACGTCCGTGTTAGCCGATTGTCATGGGCTAGCATTGAGCATTTACAAAGGGGTAGATCTATCAAGGAATGTTACTGCATACTACTAAGCTTTTTTAATTAAAAAGTTAACCCTTAGACAAGCTACAGAGTAGCAGAATATGTCGATTCGTCAGGGTGATCTTGGTTTACTATTCACTATGGTTAGACATTACACGTCTGTGTTAGCCGATCGCCACGGGCTAGCATTGAGCATTTGCAAAGGGGTAGATCTATCAAGGAATGTTACTGCATACTACTAAGCTTTTTTAATTAAAAAGTTAACCCTTAGACAAGCTACAGAGTAGCAGAATATGTCGATTCGTCAGGGTGATCTTGGTTTACTATTCACTATGGTTAGACATTACACGTCTGTTTTAGCCGATCGCCACGGGCTAGCATTGAGCATTTGAAAAGGGGTGGATCTATGGAGGAATATTATTGCATACTAGTAAGATTTTTTAATTAAAAAGTTAACCCTTAGCCAAGCTACAGAGTAGCAGAATATGTCGATTCGTCAGGTGATCTTGGTTTAATATTCACTATGCTTAGACATTACACGTCTGTGTTAGCCGATCGTCATGGGCTAGCATTGAGCATTTGCAAAGGGGTAGATCTATCAAGGAATGTTACTGCATTTAATTAAAAAGTTAACCCTTAAACAAGCTACAGAGTAGCGTGTTCTGTCGATTAGTTACGATGATCTTGGTTTATTGTTCATATGGTTAGACATTACACGTCCGTGTTAGCCGATCGCCATGGGCTAGCATTGAGCATTTGAAAAGGGGGGATCTATGGGAGAATATTATTGCATACTAGTAAGATTTTTTTAATTAAAAAGTTAACCCTTAGCCAAGCTACAGAGTAGCAGAATATGTCGATTTGTTACGCTGATCATGGTTTACTATTCACTATGCTTAGACATTACACGTCCGTGTTAGCCGATTGTCATGGGCTAGCATTGAGCATTTACAAAGGGGTAGATCTATCAAGGAATGTTACTGCATACTACTAAGCTTTTTTAATTAAAAAGTTAACCCTTAGACAAGCTACAGAGTAGCAGAATATGTCGATTCGTCAGGGTGATCTTGGTTTATTGTTCACTATGGTTAGACATTACACGTCCGTGTTAGCCGATCGTCATGGGCTAGCATTGAGCATTTGCAAAGGGGTAGATCTATCAAGGAATGTTACTGCATACTACTAAGCTTTTTTAATTAAAAAGTTAACCCTTAGACAAGCTACAGAGTAGCAGAATATGTCGATTCGTCAGGGTGATCTTGGTTTACTATTCACTATGGTTAGACATTACACGTCTGTTTTAGCCGATCGCCACGGGCTAGCATTGAGCATTTGAAAAGGGGTGGATCTATGGAGGAATATTATTGCATACTAGTAAGATTTTTAATTAAAAAGTTAACCCTTAGCCAAGCTACAGAGTAGCAGAATATGTCGATTCGTCAGGTGATCTTGGTTTAATATTCACTATGCTTAGACATTACACGTCTGTGTTAGCCGATCGTCATGGGCTAGCATTGAGCATTTGCAAAGGGGTAGATCTATCAAGGAATGTTACTGCATTTAATTAAAAAGTTAACCCTTAAACAAGCTACAGAGTAGCGTGTTCTGTCGATTAGTTACGATGATCTTGGTTTATTGTTCATATGGTTAGACATTACACGTCCGTGTTAGCCGATCGCCATGGGCTAGCATTGAGCATTTGAAAAGGGGGGATCTATGGGAGAATATTATTGCATACTAGTAAGATTTTTTTAATTAAAAAGTTAACCCTTAGCCAAGCTACAGAGTAGCAGAATATGTCGATTTGTTACGCTGATCATGGTTTACTATTCACTATGCTTAGACATTACACGTCCGTGTTAGCCGATTGTCATGGGCTAGCATTGAGCATTTGCAAAGGGGTAGATCTATCAAGGAATGTTACTGCATACTACTAAGCTTTTTTAATTAAAAAGTTAACCCTTAGACAAGCTACAGAGTAGCAGAATATGTCGATTCGTCAGGGTGATCTTGGTTTACTATTCACTATGGTTAGACATTACACGTCTGTGTTAGCCGATCGTCATGGGCTAGCATTGAGCATTTGCAAAGGGTAGATCTATCAAGGAATGTTACTGCATGCTACTAAGATTTTTTTAATTAAAAGTTAACCTTTAAACAAGCTACAGAGTAGCAAAATATGTCGACTCGTTAGGATGATCTTGGCTTACTATTCACTATGTTTAGACATTACATGTCCGTGTTAGCCGATCGCCATGGGCTAGCATTGAGCATTTGCAAAGGGGTAGATCTATCAAGGAATGTTACTGCATGCTACTAAGATTTTTTTAATTAAAAAGTTATCCCTTAGACAAGCGCTACAGAGTAGCAAAATGTGTCGATTCGTTAGGGTGATCTTGGTTTAATATTCACTATGGTTAGACATTACACGTCTGTGTTAGCCGATCGCCACGGGCTAGCATTGAGCATTTGAAAAGGGGTGGATCTATGGAGGAATATTATTGCATACTAGTAAGATTTTTTAATTAAAAAGTTAACCCTTAGCCAAGCTACAGAGTAGCAGAATATGTCGATTCGTCAGGGTGATCTTGGTTTACTATTCACTATGGTTAGACATTACACGTCTGTGTTAGCCGATCGTCATGGGCTAGCATTGAGCATTTGCAAAGGGGTAGATCGATCAAGGAATGTTACTGCATGCTACTAAGATTTTTTTAATTAAAAAGTTAACCTTTAAACAAGCTACAGAGTAGCAAAATATGTCGACTCGTTAGGATGATCTTGGCTTACTATTCACTATGGTTAGACATTACACGTCCGTGTTAGCCGATCGCCATGGGCTAGCATTGAGCATTTGAAAAGGGGTAGATCTCTCAAGGAATGTTACTGGATGCTACTAAGATTTTTTTAATTAAAAAGTTAACCCTTAAACAAGCTACAGAGTAGCGTGTTTTGTCGATTAGTTACGATGATCTTGGTTTATTGTTCACTATGGTTAGACATTACACGTCCGTGTTAGCCGATCGTCATGGGCTAGCATTGAGCATTTGCAAAGGGGTAGATCTATCAAGGAATGTTACTGCATACTACTAAGCTTTTTTAATTAAAATGTTAACCCTTAGACAAGCTACAGAGTAGCAGAATATGTCGATTCGTCAGGGTGATCTTGGTTTACTATTCACTATGGTTAGACATTACACGTCTGTGTTAGCCGATCGCCACGGGCTAGCATTGAGCATTTGAAAAGGGGTGGATCTATGGAGGAATATTATTGCATACTAGTAAGATTTTTTAATTAAAAAGTTAACCCTTAGCCAAGCTACAGAGTAGCAGAATATGTCGATTCGTCAGGTGATCTTGGTTTACTATTCACTATGGTTAGACATTACGCGTCCGTGCTAGCCGATCGCCATGGGCTAGCATTGAGCATTTGCAAAGGGGTAGATCTATCAAGGAATGTTACTGCATGCTACTAAGATTTTTTTAATTAAAAAGTTAACCCTTAAACAAGCTACAGAGTAGCAAAATATGTCGATTCGTTAGGATGATCTTGGTGTACTATTCACTATGGTTTGACATTACACGTCCATGTTAGCCGATCTTCATGGGCTAGCATTGCGCATTTGCAAGGGGGTAGATCTATCAAGGAATGTTACTGCATTTAATTAAAAAGTTAACCCTTAAACAAGCTACAGAGTAGCGTGTTTTGTCGATTAGTTACGATGATCTTGGTTTATTGTTCACTATGGTTAGACATTACACGTCCGTGTTAGCCGATCGCCATGGGCTAGCATTGAGCATTTGAAAAGGGGTGGATCTATGGAAGAATATTATTGCATACTAGTAAGATTTTTTTAATTAAAAAGTTAACCCTTAGCCAAGCTACAGAGTAGCAGAATATGTCGATTTGTTACGCTGATCATGGTTTACTATTCACTATGCTTAGACATTACACGTCCGTGTTAGCCGATTGTCATGGGCTAGCATTGAGCATTTGCAAAGGGGTAGATCTATCAAGGAATGTTACTGCATACTACTAAGCTTTTTTAATTAAAAAGTTAACCCTTAGACAAGCTACAGAGTAGCAGAATATGTCGATTCGTCAGGGTGATCTTGGTTTACTATTCACTATGGTTAGACATTACACGTCTGTGTTAGCCGATCGCCACGGGCTAGCATTGAGCATTTGAAAAGGGGTGGATCTATGGAGGAATATTATTGCATACTAGTAAGATTTTTTAATTAAAAAGTTAACCCTTAGCCAAGCTACAGAGTAGCAGAATATGTCGATTCGTCAGGTGATCTTGGTTTACTATTCACTATGGTTAGACATTACGCGTCCGTGCTAGCCGATCGCCATGGGCTAGCATTGAGCATTTGCAAAGGGGTAGATCTATCAAGGAATGTTACTGCATGCTACTAAGATTTTTTTAATTAAAAAGTTAACCCTTAAACAAGCTACAGAGTAGCAAAATATGTCGATTCGTTAGGATGATCTTGGTGTACTATTCACTATGGTTTGACATTACACGTCCATGTTAGCCGATCTTCATGGGCTAGCATTGCGCATTTGCAAGGGGGTAGATCTATCAAGGAATGTTACTGCATTTAATTAAAAAGTTAACCCTTAAACAAGCTACAGAGTAGCGTGTTTTGTCGACTAGTTACGATGATCTTGGTTTATTGTTCACTATGGTTAGACATTACACGTCCGTGTTAGCCGATCGCCATGGGCTAGCATTGAGCATTTGAAAAGGGGTGGATCTATGGAAGAATATTATTGCATACTAGTAAGATTTTTTTAATTAAAAAGTTAACCCTTAGCCAACCTACAGAGTAGCAGAATATGTCGATTTGTTACGCTGATCATGGTTTACTATTCACTATGCTTAGACATTACACGTCCGTGTTAGCCGATTGTCATGGGCTAGCATTGAGCATTTGCAAAGGGGTAGATCTATCAAGGAATGTTACTGCATACTACTAAGCTTTTTTAATTAAAAAGTTAACCCTTAGACAAGCTGCAGAGTAGCAGAATATGTCGATTCGTCAGGGTGATCTTGGTTTACTATTCACTATGGTTAGACATTACACGTCTGTGTTAGCCGATCGTCATGGGCTAGCATTGAGCATTTGCAAAGGGGTAGATCTATCAAGGAATGTTACTGCATGCTACTAAGATTTTTTTAATTAAAAAGTTAACCTTTAAACAAGCTACAGAGTAGCAAAATATGTCGACTCGTTAGGATGATCTTGGCTTACTATTCACTATGGTTAGACATTACATGTCCGTGTTAGCCGATCGCCATGGGCTAGCATTGAGCATTTGCAAAGGGGTAGATCTATCATGGAATGTTACTGCATGCTACTAAGATTTTTTTAATTAAAAAGTTATCCCTTAGACAAGCGCTACAGAGTAGCAAAATGTGTCGATTCGTTAGGGTGATCTTGGTTTAATATTCACTATGGTTAGACATTACACGTCCGTGTTAGCGGATCTTCATGGGCTAGCATTGCGCATTTGCAAGGGGGTAGATCTATCAAGGAATGTTACTGCATTTAATTAAAAAGTTAACCCTTAAACAAGCTACAGAGTAGCAAAATGTGTCGA
>NW_028294244.1:0-42875 GCF_964341445.2 Mesoplodon mirus | reverse complement strand
GAAGTTGTGCCCCTCTTCCTGTGCTTTACAGGCGATTCTAACGTACCTCTTGAAATCTGTTTCCTGCTATTCTGCCTCGCATTCAAGTCCGCCTCGTTGCCTTCCCTCAACAGATTTTTGGACGATAGTTGGCCTTGATTACTCTGCCAGTTTGTGAATTGCTGTGCCCCTGAGCTCCATTTTTCAACTCGTTTTTTGTGAGCTGAACGCAAGTCCAAACATTTGGTTCAGGACCTATACTGGTTCCCGGTGGGTGGCTGAGACTTTGGTGAATTCTTCTTCCTGCCGGGAAATTAGAGTGACATGTGCCCATCCAAATGCCTAACAGCTACTCTCTCATTGGTTCTCCCTCTTCCCTTTCCTCCTCTGCCAAATGGGCAACCTGTGTGAACCAGGAGCTTAAAGGGGCTGTCTCTCCAAGTTGGGAGATTGATAGTAAAGCTGTTGGAAAGTCAAACCGGAGCACCAGGAGAGGGACTCTTCGTTGAGTTTTAGAAACCTTTCGTATTCACAGTGTGTCCATTCTCTAGGTTTCCCGTACATGTTATAGCTGTAGTAATATTCCCTTCAACCTGGAGAGGTGGGACCCATGGAATGGTTGCCATGCATTATTGCTTTAAAGGGTCTGCCTTTGCTCACCCAATCTCACCAATCCTCTCAGTCCCAAGTGTCCAGCCTCATGCCACATCCAGCTGTCATCGTAGATAGGGTCATTCCAGGTTGCATCAGAGACCCTGAAGGAATTGTAAAGAATTTCCCTGTTTCTTTGTTCTGTTTTTGAAATTCCTTTTTAGAGTGGGTTTGAGCTGATTCTCGCTGCCATGTTTATGCCAGTCTAGACACACTTGATTCCCTTACGGAGACATATCAATACATAGGTTTTAAGATCCTTACTAGTCAGATCTATTCCTCTGCGGGAAATATGGGGTTTTGAGTCCCTTTCACTGAGGAAGGTGTAGGTCTTGTCTATTCCATAGTTGGTTTTTGGAACAGTACCTGTGCTTATATCAAACTCTGGTTTGATGCATCACCCCACCTCTCCTTCCCCCTTAAGCAGGCATAAGAGTGTTTTCTAAATGTGAGACTCTGTTCTCTTTCCTAACTCAGTTCATGTGTTGCCATGTTTACAGGATCTTCCTAAGTGATATCTTATGATAAGTTTCTTTTCCTGTGTGACTTCTTTCCCTTAGAATCATCGTACCTGAATCCACTCATTTTGCTGCTACTGGTCTTATGACATTGATTTCGTGGCTGAGGGATATTCCATCGTACGTAAGTTCCACAATGTTTGGAACCATTTTAATATTTCCTGGGATATTTCAGGTGTACCCAGGTTGAGGTTCTTGTAAGCAGTGCAGCCCTCAATTTGGGGGTGGCTCTGTCTTATGGATTTTCAGTTTCCCCAAGGTATATTCCTAGACTGGAAGTGCCCTTGGCTCTGTAGCTCTGTTGTTTACTTGTTTTAGGGAACACAATGCACTCCTCCAGTGAGGCAGTTGGCAACTTACATCCCGCCCATCAGCATAACAAGGCTCCCTGTTCTCCAGGGCCTGTCTTGCCTTTCTGGTTTTTACACATTTTGTGGATGTCCCTTTTGACCGGTGGGAAGTGATACTTCTTTGTAGTGCAGATTTGCATTGCCCGCTTGCTTGCTTGGCCAAAAAGGGCGTATGCGTTTTCTCCTGAATATATTCAGGAGAAAACGCATACGCCCTTTTTGGCCCAGTGCATCATTGTCGAAGTTGTGCCCCTCTTCCTGTGCTTTACAGGCGATTCTAACGTACCTCTTGAAATCTGTTTCCTGCTATTCTGCCTCGCATTCAAGTCCGCCTCGTTGCCTTCCCTCAACAGATTTTTGGACGATAGTTGGCCTTGATTACTCTGCCAGTTTGTGAATTGCTGTGCCCCTGAGCTCCATTTTTCAACTCGTTTTTTGTGAGCTGAACGCAAGTCCAAACATTTGGTTCAGGACCTATACTGGTTCCCGGTGGGTGGCTGAGACTTTGGTGAATTCTTCTTCCTGCCGGGAAATTAGAGTGACATGTGCCCATCCAAATGCCTAACAGCTACTCTCTCATTGGTTCTCCCTCTTCCCTTTCCTCCTCTGCCAAATGGGCAACCTGTGTGAACCAGGAGCTTAAAGGGGCTGTCTCTCCAAGTTGGGAGATTGATAGTAAAGCTGTTGGAAAGTCAAACCGGAGCACCAGGAGAGGGACTCTTCGTTGAGTTTTAGAAACCTTTCGTATTCACAGTGTGTCCATTCTCTAGGTTTCCCGTACATGTTATAGCTGTAGTAATATTCCCTTCAACCTGGAGAGGTGGGACCCATGGAATGGTTGCCATGCATTATTGCTTTAAAGGGTCTGCCTTTGCTCACCCAATCTCACCAATCCTCTCAGTCCCAAGTGTCCAGCCTCATGCCACATCCAGCTGTCATCGTAGATAGGGTCATTCCAGGTTGCATCAGAGACCCTGAAGGAATTGTAAAGAATTTCCCTGTTTCTTTGTTCTGTTTTTGAAATTCCTTTTTAGAGTGGGTTTGAGCTGATTCTCGCTGCCATGTTTATGCCAGTCTAGACACACTTGATTCCCTTACGGAGACATATCAATACATAGGTTTTAAGATCCTTACTAGTCAGATCTATTCCTCTGCGGGGAAATATGGGGTTTTGAGTCCCTTTCACTGAGGAAGGTGTAGGTCTTGTCTATTCCATAGTTGGTTTTTGGAACAGTACCTGTGCTTATATCAAACTCTGGTTTGATGCATCACCCCACCTCTCCTTCCCCCTTAAGCAGGCATAAGAGTGTTTTCTAAATGTGAGACTCTGTTCTCTTTCCTAACTCAGTTCATGTGTTGCCATGTTTACAGGATCTTCCTAAGTGATATCTTATGATAAGTTTCTTTTCCTGTGTGACTTCTTTCCCTTAGAATCATCGTACCTGAATCCACTCATTTTGCTGCTACTGGTCTTATGACATTGATTTCGTGGCTGAGGGATATTCCATCGTACGTAAGTTCCACAATGTTTGGAACCATTTTTATATTTCCTGGGATATTTCAGGTGTACCCAGGTTGAGGTTCTTGTAAGCAGTGCAGCCCTCAATTTGGGGGTGGCTCTGTCTTATGGATTTTCAGTTTCCCCAAGGTATATTCCCTAGACTGGAAGTGCCCTTGGCTCTGTAGCTCTGTTGTTTACTTGTTTTAGGGAACACAATGCACTCCTCCAGTGAGGCAGTTGGCAACTTACATCCCGCCCATCAGCATAACAAGGCTCCCTGTTCTCCAGGGCCTGTCTTGCCTTTCTGGTTTTTACACATTTTGTGGATGTCCCTTTTGACCGGTGGGAAGTGATACTTCTTTGTAGTGCAGATTTGCATTGCCCGCTTGCTTGCTTGGCCAAAAAGGGCGTATGCGTTTTCTCCTGAATATATTCAGGAGAAAACGCATACGCCCTTTTTGGCCCAGTGCATCATTGTCGAAGTTGTGCCCCTCTTCCTGTGCTTTACAGGCGATTCTAACGTACCTCTTGAAATCTGTTTCCTGCTATTCTGCCTCGCATTCAAGTCCGCCTCGTTGCCTTCCCTCAACAGATTTTTGGACGATAGTTGGCCTTGATTACTCTGCCAGTTTGTGAATTGCTGTGCCCCTGAGCTCCATTTTTCAACTCGTTTTTTGTGAGCTGAACGCAAGTCCAAACATTTGGTTCAGGACCTATACTGGTTCCCGGTGGGTGGCTGAGACTTTGGTGAATTCTTCTTCCTGCCGGGAAATTAGAGTGACATGTGCCCATCCAAATGCCTAACAGCTACTCTCTCATTGGTTCTCCCTCTTCCCTTTCCTCCTCTGCCAAATGGGCAACCTGTGTGAACCAGGAGCTTAAAGGGGCTGTCTCTCCAAGTTGGGAGATTGATAGTAAAGCTGTTGGAAAGTCAAACCGGAGCACCAGGAGAGGGACTCTTCGTTGAGTTTTAGAAACCTTTCGTATTCACAGTGTGTCCATTCTCTAGGTTTCCCGTACATGTTATAGCTGTAGTAATATTCCCTTCAACCTGGAGAGGTGGGACCCATGGAATGGTTGCCATGCATTATTGCTTTAAAGGGTCTGCCTTTGCTCACCCAATCTCACCAATCCTCTCAGTCCCAAGTGTCCAGCCTCATGCCACATCCAGCTGTCATCGTAGATAGGGTCATTCCAGGTTGCATCAGAGACCCTGAAGGAATTGTAAAGAATTTCCCTGTTTCTTTGTTCTGTTTTTGAAATTCCTTTTTAGAGTGGGTTTGAGCTGATTCTCGCTGCCATGTTTATGCCAGTCTAGACACACTTGATTCCCTTACGGAGACATATCAATACATAGGTTTTAAGATCCTTACTAGTCAGATCTATTCCTCTGCGGGAAATATGGGGTTTTGAGTCCCTTTCACTGAGGAAGGTGTAGGTCTTGTCTATTCCATAGTTGGTTTTTGGAACAGTACCTGTGCTTATATCAAACTCTGGTTTGATGCATCACCCCACCTCTCCTTCCCCCTTAAGCAGGCATAAGAGTGTTTTCTAAATGTGAGACTCTGTTCTCTTTCCTAACTCAGTTCATGTGTTGCCATGTTTACAGGATCTTCCTAAGTGATATCTTATGATAAGTTTCTTTTCCTGTGTGACTTCTTTCCCTTAGAATCATCGTACCTGAATCCACTCATTTTGCTGCTACTGGTCTTATGACATTGATTTCGTGGCTGAGGGATATTCCATCGTACGTAAGTTCCACAATGTTTGGAACCATTTTTATATTTCCTGGGATATTTCAGGTGTACCCAGGTTGAGGTTCTTGTAAGCAGTGCAGCCCTCAATTTGGGGGTGGCTCTGTCTTATGGATTTTCAGTTTCCCCAAGGTATATTCCCTAGACTGGAAGTGCCCTTGGCTCTGTAGCTCTGTTGTTTACTTGTTTTAGGGAACACAATGCACTCCTCCAGTGAGGCAGTTGGCAACTTACATCCCGCCCATCAGCATAACAAGGCTCCCTGTTCTCCAGGGCCTGTCTTGCCTTTCTGGTTTTTACACATTTTGTGGATGTCCCTTTTGACCGGTGGGAAGTGATACTTCTTTGTAGTGCAGATTTGCATTGCCCGCTTGCTTGCTTGGCCAAAAAGGGCGTATGTGTTTTCTCCTGAATATATTCAGGAGAAAACGCATACGCCCTTTTTGGCCCAGTGCATCATTGTCGAAGTTGTGCCCCTCTTCCTGTGCTTTACAGGCGATTCTAACGTACCTCTTGAAATCTGTTTCCTGCTATTCTGCCTCGCATTCAAGTCCGCCTCGTTGCCTTCCCTCAACAGATTTTTGGACGATAGTTGGCCTTGATTACTCTGCCAGTTTGTGAATTGCTGTGCCCCTGAGCTCCATTTTTCAACTCGTTTTTTGTGAGCTGAACGCAAGTCCAAACATTTGGTTCAGGACCTATACTGGTTCCCGGTGGGTGGCTGAGACTTTGGTGAATTCTTCTTCCTGCCGGGAAATTAGAGTGACATGTGCCCATCCAAATGCCTAACAGCTACTCTCTCATTGGTTCTCCCTCTTCCCTTTCCTCCTCTGCCAAATGGGCAACCTGTGTGAACCAGGAGCTTAAAGGGGCTGTCTCTCCAAGTTGGGAGATTGATAGTAAAGCTGTTGGAAAGTCAAACCGGAGCACCAGGAGAGGGACTCTTCGTTGAGTTTTAGAAACCTTTCGTATTCACAGTGTGTCCATTCTCTAGGTTTCCCGTACATGTTATAGCTGTAGTAATATTCCCTTCAACCTGGAGAGGTGGGACCCATGGAATGGTTGCCATGCATTATTGCTTTAAAGGGTCTGCCTTTGCTCACCCAATCTCACCAATCCTCTCAGTCCCAAGTGTCCAGCCTCATGCCACATCCAGCTGTCATCGTAGATAGGGTCATTCCAGGTTGCATCAGAGACCCTGAAGGAATTGTAAAGAATTTCCCTGTTTCTTTGTTCTGTTTTTGAAATTCCTTTTTAGAGTGGGTTTGAGCTGATTCTCGCTGCCATGTTTATGCCAGTCTAGACACACTTGATTCCCTTACGGAGACATATCAATACATAGGTTTTAAGATCCTTACTAGTCAGATCTATTCCTCTGCGGGAAATATGGGGTTTTGAGTCCCTTTCACTGAGGAAGGTGTAGGTCTTGTCTATTCCATAGTTGGTTTTTGGAACAGTACCTGTGCTTATATCAAACTCTGGTTTGATGCATCACCCCACCTCTCCTTCCCCCTTAAGCAGGCATAAGAGTGTTTTCTAAATGTGAGACTCTGTTCTCTTTCCTAACTCAGTTCATGTGTTGCCATGTTTACAGGATCTTCCTAAGTGATATCTTATGATAAGTTTCTTTTCCTGTGTGACTTCTTTCCCTTAGAATCATCGTACCTGAATCCACTCATTTTGCTGCTACTGGTCTTATGACATTGATTTCGTGGCTGAGGGATATTCCATCGTACGTAAGTTCCACAATGTTTGGAACCATTTTTATATTTCCTGGGATATTTCAGGTGTACCCAGGTTGAGGTTCTTGTAAGCAGTGCAGCCCTCAATTTGGGGGTGGCTCTGTCTTATGGATTTTCAGTTTCCCCAAGGTATATTCCCTAGACTGGAAGTGCCCTTGGCTCTGTAGCTCTGTTGTTTACTTGTTTTAGGGAACACAATGCACTCCTCCAGTGAGGCAGTTGGCAACTTACATCCCGCCCATCAGCATAACAAGGCTCCCTGTTCTCCAGGGCCTGTCTTGCCTTTCTGGTTTTTACACATTTTGTGGATGTCCCTTTTGACCGGTGGGAAGTGATACTTCTTTGTAGTGCAGATTTGCATTGCCCGCTTGCTTGCTTGGCCAAAAAGGGCGTATGCGTTTTCTCCTGAATATATTCAGGAGAAAACGCATACGCCCTTTTTGGCCCAGTGCATCATTGTCGAAGTTGTGCCCCTCTTCCTGTGCTTTACAGGCGATTCTAACGTACCTCTTGAAATCTGTTTCCTGCTATTCTGCCTCGCATTCAAGTCCGCCTCGTTGCCTTCCCTCAACAGATTTTTGGACGATAGTTGGCCTTGATTACTCTGCCAGTTTGTGAATTGCTGTGCCCCTGAGCTCCATTTTTCAACTCGTTTTTTGTGAGCTGAACGCAAGTCCAAACATTTGGTTCAGGACCTATACTGGTTCCCGGTGGGTGGCTGAGACTTTGGTGAATTCTTCTTCCTGCCGGGAAATTAGAGTGACATGTGCCCATCCAAATGCCTAACAGCTACTCTCTCATTGGTTCTCCCTCTTCCCTTTCCTCCTCTGCCAAATGGGCAACCTGTGTGAACCAGGAGCTTAAAGGGGCTGTCTCTCCAAGTTGGGAGATTGATAGTAAAGCTGTTGGAAAGTCAAACCGGAGCACCAGGAGAGGGACTCTTCGTTGAGTTTTAGAAACCTTTCGTATTCACAGTGTGTCCATTCTCTAGGTTTCCCGTACATGTTATAGCTGTAGTAATATTCCCTTCAACCTGGAGAGGTGGGACCCATGGAATGGTTGCCATGCATTATTGCTTTAAAGGGTCTGCCTTTGCTCACCCAATCTCACCAATCCTCTCAGTCCCAAGTGTCCAGCCTCATGCCACATCCAGCTGTCATCGTAGATAGGGTCATTCCAGGTTGCATCAGAGACCCTGAAGGAATTGTAAAGAATTTCCCTGTTTCTTTGTTCTGTTTTTGAAATTCCTTTTTAGAGTGGGTTTGAGCTGATTCTCGCTGCCATGTTTATGCCAGTCTAGACACACTTGATTCCCTTACGGAGACATATCAATACATAGGTTTTAAGATCCTTACTAGTCAGATCTATTCCTCTGCGGGAAATATGGGGTTTTGAGTCCCTTTCACTGAGGAAGGTGTAGGTCTTGTCTATTCCATAGTTGGTTTTTGGAACAGTACCTGTGCTTATATCAAACTCTGGTTTGATGCATCACCCCACCTCTCCTTCCCCCTTAAGCAGGCATAAGAGTGTTTTCTAAATGTGAGACTCTGTTCTCTTTCCTAACTCAGTTCATGTGTTGCCATGTTTACAGGATCTTCCTAAGTGATATCTTATGATAAGTTTCTTTTCCTGTGTGACTTCTTTCCCTTAGAATCATCGTACCTGAATCCACTCATTTTGCTGCTACTGGTCTTATGACATTGATTTCGTGGCTGAGGGATATTCCATCGTACGTAAGTTCCACAATGTTTGGAACCATTTTTATATTTCCTGGGATATTTCAGGTGTACCCAGGTTGAGGTTCTTGTAAGCAGTGCAGCCCTCAATTTGGGGGTGGCTCTGTCTTATGGATTTTCAGTTTCCCCAAGGTATATTCCCTAGACTGGAAGTGCCCTTGGCTCTGTAGCTCTGTTGTTTACTTGTTTTAGGGAACACAATGCACTCCTCCAGTGAGGCAGTTGGCAACTTACATCCCGCCCATCAGCATAACAAGGCTCCCTGTTCTCCAGGGCCTGTCTTGCCTTTCTGGTTTTTACACATTTTGTGGATGTCCCTTTTGACCGGTGGGAAGTGATACTTCTTTGTAGTGCAGATTTGCATTGCCCGCTTGCTTGCTTGGCCAAAAAGGGCGTATGCGTTTTCTCCTGAATATATTCAGGAGAAAACGCATACGCCCTTTTTGGCCCAGTGCATCATTGTCGAAGTTGTGCCCCTCTTCCTGTGCTTTACAGGCGATTCTAACGTACCTCTTGAAATCTGTTTCCTGCTATTCTGCCTCGCATTCAAGTCCGCCTCGTTGCCTTCCCTCAACAGATTTTTGGACGATAGTTGGCCTTGATTACTCTGCCAGTTTGTGAATTGCTGTGCCCCTGAGCTCCATTTTTCAACTCGTTTTTTGTGAGCTGAACGCAAGTCCAAACATTTGGTTCAGGACCTATACTGGTTCCCGGTGGGTGGCTGAGACTTTGGTGAATTCTTCTTCCTGCCGGGAAATTAGAGTGACATGTGCCCATCCAAATGCCTAACAGCTACTCTCTCATTGGTTCTCCCTCTTCCCTTTCCTCCTCTGCCAAATGGGCAACCTGTGTGAACCAGGAGCTTAAAGGGGCTGTCTCTCCAAGTTGGGAGATTGATAGTAAAGCTGTTGGAAAGTCAAACCGGAGCACCAGGAGAGGGACTCTTCGTTGAGTTTTAGAAACCTTTCGTATTCACAGTGTGTCCATTCTCTAGGTTTCCCGTACATGTTATAGCTGTAGTAATATTCCCTTCAACCTGGAGAGGTGGGACCCATGGAATGGTTGCCATGCATTATTGCTTTAAAGGGTCTGCCTTTGCTCACCCAATCTCACCAATCCTCTCAGTCCCAAGTGTCCAGCCTCATGCCACATCCAGCTGTCATCGTAGATAGGGTCATTCCAGGTTGCATCAGAGACCCTGAAGGAATTGTAAAGAATTTCCCTGTTTCTTTGTTCTGTTTTTGAAATTCCTTTTTAGAGTGGGTTTGAGCTGATTCTCGCTGCCATGTTTATGCCAGTCTAGACACACTTGATTCCCTTACGGAGACATATCAATACATAGGTTTTAAGATCCTTACTAGTCAGATCTATTCCTCTGTGGGAAATATGGGGTTTTGAGTCCCTTTCACTGAGGAAGGTGTAGGTCTTGTCTATTCCATAGTTGGTTTTTGGAACAGTACCTGTGCTTATATCAAACTCTGGTTTGATGCATCACCCCACCTCTCCTTCCCCCTTAAGCAGGCATAAGAGTGTTTTCTAAATGTGAGACTCTGTTCTCTTTCCTAACTCAGTTCATGTGTTGCCATGTTTACAGGATCTTCCTAAGTGATATCTTATGATAAGTTTCTTTTCCTGTGTGACTTCTTTCCCTTAGAATCATCGTACCTGAATCCACTCATTTTGCTGCTACTGGTCTTATGACATTGATTTCGTGGCTGAGGGATATTCCATCGTACGTAAGTTCCACAATGTTTGGAACCATTTTTATATTTCCTGGGATATTTCAGGTGTACCCAGGTTGAGGTTCTTGTAAGCAGTGCAGCCCTCAATTTGGGGGTGGCTCTGTCTTATGGATTTTCAGTTTCCCCAAGGTATATTCCCTAGACTGGAAGTGCCCTTGGCTCTGTAGCTCTGTTGTTTACTTGTTTTAGGGAACACAATGCACTCCTCCAGTGAGGCAGTTGGCAACTTACATCCCGCCCATCAGCATAACAAGGCTCCCTGTTCTCCAGGGCCTGTCTTGCCTTTCTGGTTTTTACACATTTTGTGGATGTCCCTTTTGACCGGTGGGAAGTGATACTTCTTTGTAGTGCAGATTTGCATTGCCCGCTTGCTTGCTTGGCCAAAAAGGGCGTATGCGTTTTCTCCTGAATATATTCAGGAGAAAACGCATACGCCCTTTTTGGCCCAGTGCATCATTGTCGAAGTTGTGCCCCTCTTCCTGTGCTTTACAGGCGATTCTAACGTACCTCTTGAAATCTGTTTCCTGCTATTCTGCCTCGCATTCAAGTCCGCCTCGTTGCCTTCCCTCAACAGATTTTTGGACGATAGTTGGCCTTGATTACTCTGCCAGTTTGTGAATTGCTGTGCCCCTGAGCTCCATTTTTCAACTCGTTTTTTGTGAGCTGAACGCAAGTCCAAACATTTGGTTCAGGACCTATACTGGTTCCCGGTGGGTGGCTGAGACTTTGGTGAATTCTTCTTCCTGCCGGGAAATTAGGGTGACATGTGCCCATCCAAATGCCTAACAGCTACTCTCTCATTGGTTCTCCCTCTTCCCTTTCCTCCTCTGCCAAATGGGCAACCTGTGTGAACCAGGAGCTTAAAGGGGCTGTCTCTCCAAGTTGGGAGATTGATAGTAAAGCTGTTGGAAAGTCAAACCGGAGCACCAGGAGAGGGACTCTTCGTTGAGTTTTAGAAACCTTTCGTATTCACAGTGTGTCCATTCTCTAGGTTTCCCGTACATGTTATAGCTGTAGTAATATTCCCTTCAACCTGGAGAGGTGGGACCCATGGAATGGTTGCCATGCATTATTGCTTTAAAGGGTCTGCCTTTGCTCACCCTATCTCACCAATCCTCTCAGTCCCAAGTGTCCAGCCTCATGCCACATCCAGCTGTCATCGTAGATAGGGTCATTCCAGGTTGCATCAGAGACCCTGAAGGAATTGTAAAGAATTTCCCTGTTTCTTTGTTCTGTTTTTGAAATTCCTTTTTAGAGTGGGTTTGAGCTGATTCTCGCTGCCATGTTTATGCCAGTCTAGACACACTTGATTCCCTTACGGAGACATATCAATACATAGGTTTTAAGATTCTTACTAGTCAGATCTATTCCTCTGCGGGAAATATGGGGTTTTGAGTCCCTTTCACTGAGGAAGGTGTAGGTCTTGTCTATTCCATAGTTGGTTTTTGGAACAGTACCTGTGCTTATATCAAACTCTGGTTTGATGCATCACCCCACCTCTCCTTCCCCCTTAAGCAGGCATAAGAGTGTTTTCTAAATGTGAGACTCTGTTCTCTTTCCTAACTCAGTTCATGTGTTGCCATGTTTACAGGATCTTCCTAAGTGATATCTTATGATAAGTTTCTTTTCCTGTGTGACTTCTTTCCCTTAGAATCATCGTACCTGAATCCACTCATTTTGCTGCTACTGGTCTTATGACATTGATTTCGTGGCTGAGGGATATTCCATCGTACGTAAGTTCCACAATGTTTGGAACCATTTTTATATTTCCTGGGATATTTCAGGTGTACCCAGGTTGAGGTTCTTGTAAGCAGTGCAGCCCTCAATTTGGGGGTGGCTCTGTCTTATGGATTTTCAGTTTCCCCAAGGTATATTCCCTAGACTGGAAGTGCCCTTGGCTCTGTAGCTCTGTTGTTTACTTGTTTTAGGGAACACAATGCACTCCTCCAGTGAGGCAGTTGGCAACTTACATCCCGCCCATCAGCATAACAAGGCTCCCTGTTCTCCAGGGCCTGTCTTGCCTTTCTGGTTTTTACACATTTTGTGGATGTCCCTTTTGACCGGTGGGAAGTGATACTTCTTTGTAGTGCAGATTTGCATTGCCCGCTTGCTTGCTTGGCCAAAAAGGGCGTATGCGTTTTCTCCTGAATATATTCAGGAGAAAACGCATACGCCCTTTTTGGCCCAGTGCATCATTGTCGAAGTTGTGCCCCTCTTCCTGTGCTTTACAGGCGATTCTAACGTACCTCTTGAAATCTGTTTCCTGCTATTCTGCCTCGCATTCAAGTCCGCCTCGTTGCCTTCCCTCAACAGATTTTTGGACGATAGTTGGCCTTGATTACTCTGCCAGTTTGTGAATTGCTGTGCCCCTGAGCTCCATTTTTCAACTCGTTTTTTGTGAGCTGAACGCAAGTCCAAACATTTGGTTCAGGACCTATACTGGTTCCCGGTGGGTGGCTGAGACTTTGGTGAATTCTTCTTCCTGCCGGGAAATTAGAGTGACATGTGCCCATCCAAATGCCTAACAGCTACTCTCTCATTGGTTCTCCCTCTTCCCTTTCCTCCTCTGCCAAATGGGCAACCTGTGTGAACCAGGAGCTTAAAGGGGCTGTCTCTCCAAGTTGGGAGATTGATAGTAAAGCTGTTGGAAAGTCAAACCGGAGCACCAGGAGAGGGACTCTTCGTTGAGTTTTAGAAACCTTTCGTATTCACAGTGTGTCCATTCTCTAGGTTTCCCGTACATGTTATAGCTGTAGTAATATTCCCTTCAACCTGGAGAGGTGGGACCCATGGAATGGTTGCCATGCATTATTGCTTTAAAGGGTCTGCCTTTGCTCACCCAATCTCACCAATCCTCTCAGTCCCAAGTGTCCAGCCTCATGCCACATCCAGCTGTCATCGTAGATAGGGTCATTCCAGGTTGCATCAGAGACCCTGAAGGAATTGTAAAGAATTTCCCTGTTTCTTTGTTCTGTTTTTGAAATTCCTTTTTAGAGTGGGTTTGAGCTGATTCTCGCTGCCATGTTTATGCCAGTCTAGACACACTTGATTCCCTTACGGAGACATATCAATACATAGGTTTTAAGATCCTTACTAGTCAGATCTATTCCTCTGCGGGAAATATGGGGTTTTGAGTCCCTTTCACTGAGGAAGGTGTAGGTCTTGTCTATTCCATAGTTGGTTTTTGGAACAGTACCTGTGCTTATATCAAACTCTGGTTTGATGCATCACCCCACCTCTCCTTCCCCCTTAAGCAGGCATAAGAGTGTTTTCTAAATGTGAGACTCTGTTCTCTTTCCTAACTCAGTTCATGTGTTGCCATGTTTACAGGATCTTCCTAAGTGATATCTTATGATAAGTTTCTTTTCCTGTGTGACTTCTTTCCCTTAGAATCATCGTACCTGAATCCACTCATTTTGCTGCTACTGGTCTTATGACATTGATTTCGTGGCTGAGGGATATTCCATCGTACGTAAGTTCCACAATGTTTGGAACCATTTTTATATTTCCTGGGATATTTCAGGTGTACCCAGGTTGAGGTTCTTGTAAGCAGTGCAGCCCTCAATTTGGGGGTGGCTCTGTCTTATGGATTTTCAGTTTCCCCAAGGTATATTCCCTAGACTGGAAGTGCCCTTGGCTCTGTAGCTCTGTTGTTTACTTGTTTTAGGGAACACAATGCACTCCTCCAGTGAGGCAGTTGGCAACTTACATCCCGCCCATCAGCATAACAAGGCTCCCTGTTCTCCAGGGCCTGTCTTGCCTTTCTGGTTTTTACACATTTTGTGGATGTCCCTTTTGACCGGTGGGAAGTGATACTTCTTTGTAGTGCAGATTTGCATTGCCCGCTTGCTTGCTTGGCCAAAAAGGGCGTATGCGTTTTCTCCTGAATATATTCAGGAGAAAACGCATACGCCCTTTTTGGCCCAGTGCATCATTGTCGAAGTTGTGCCCCTCTTCCTGTGCTTTACAGGCGATTCTAACGTACCTCTTGAAATCTGTTTCCTGCTATTCTGCCTCGCATTCAAGTCCGCCTCGTTGCCTTCCCTCAACAGATTTTTGGACGATAGTTGGCCTTGATTACTCTGCCAGTTTGTGAATTGCTGTGCCCCTGAGCTCCATTTTTCAACTCGTTTTTTGTGAGCTGAACGCAAGTCCAAACATTTGGTTCAGGACCTATACTGGTTCCCGGTGGGTGGCTGAGACTTTGGTGAATTCTTCTTCCTGCCGGGAAATTAGAGTGACATGTGCCCATCCAAATGCCTAACAGCTACTCTCTCATTGGTTCTCCCTCTTCCCTTTCCTCCTCTGCCAAATGGGCAACCTGTGTGAACCAGGAGCTTAAAGGGGCTGTCTCTCCAAGTTGGGAGATTGATAGTAAAGCTGTTGGAAAGTCAAACCGGAGCACCAGGAGAGGGACTCTTCGTTGAGTTTTAGAAACCTTTCGTATTCACAGTGTGTCCATTCTCTAGGTTTCCCGTACATGTTATAGCTGTAGTAATATTCCCTTCAACCTGGAGAGGTGGGACCCATGGAATGGTTGCCATGCATTATTGCTTTAAAGGGTCTGCCTTTGCTCACCCAATCTCACCAATCCTCTCAGTCCCAAGTGTCCAGCCTCATGCCACATCCAGCTGTCATCGTAGATAGGGTCATTCCAGGTTGCATCAGAGACCCTGAAGGAATTGTAAAGAATTTCCCTGTTTCTTTGTTCTGTTTTTGAAATTCCTTTTTAGAGTGGGTTTGAGCTGATTCTCGCTGCCATGTTTATGCCAGTCTAGACACACTTGATTCCCTTACGGAGACATATCAATACATAGGTTTTAAGATCCTTACTAGTCAGATCTATTCCTCTGCGGGAAATATGGGGTTTTGAGTCCCTTTCACTGAGGAAGGTGTAGGTCTTGTCTATTCCATAGTTGGTTTTTGGAACAGTACCTGTGCTTATATCAAACTCTGGTTTGATGCATCACCCCACCTCTCCTTCCCCCTTAAGCAGGCATAAGAGTGTTTTCTAAATGTGAGACTCTGTTCTCTTTCCTAACTCAGTTCATGTGTTGCCATGTTTACAGGATCTTCCTAAGTGATATCTTATGATAAGTTTCTTTTCCTGTGTGACTTCTTTCCCTTAGAATCATCGTACCTGAATCCACTCATTTTGCTGCTACTGGTCTTATGACATTGATTTCGTGGCTGAGGGATATTCCATCGTACGTAAGTTCCACAATGTTTGGAACCATTTTTATATTTCCTGGGATATTTCAGGTGTACCCAGGTTGAGGTTCTTGTAAGCAGTGCAGCCCTCAATTTGGGGGTGGCTCTGTCTTATGGATTTTCAGTTTCCCCAAGGTATATTCCCTAGACTGGAAGTGCCCTTGGCTCTGTAGCTCTGTTGTTTACTTGTTTTAGGGAACACAATGCACTCCTCCAGTGAGGCAGTTGGCAACTTACATCCCGCCCATCAGCATAACAAGGCTCCCTGTTCTCCAGGGCCTGTCTTGCCTTTCTGGTTTTTACACATTTTGTGGATGTCCCTTTTGACCGGTGGGAAGTGATACTTCTTTGTAGTGCAGATTTGCATTGCCCGCTTGCTTGCTTGGCCAAAAAGGGCGTATGCGTTTTCTCCTGAATATATTCAGGAGAAAACGCATACGCCCTTTTTGGCCCAGTGCATCATTGTCGAAGTTGTGCCCCTCTTCCTGTGCTTTACAGGCGATTCTAACGTACCTCTTGAAATCTGTTTCCTGCTATTCTGCCTCACATTCAAGTCCGCCTCGTTGCCTTCCCTCAACAGATTTTTGGACGATAGTTGGCCTTGATTACTCTGCCAGTTTGTGAATTGCTGTGCCCCTGAGCTCCATTTTTCAACTCGTTTTTTGTGAGCTGAACGCAAGTCCAAACATTTGGTTCAGGACCTATACTGGTTCCCGGTGGGTGGCTGAGACTTTGGTGAATTCTTCTTCCTGCCGGGAAATTAGAGTGACATGTGCCCATCCAAATGCCTAACAGCTACTCTCTCATTGGTTCTCCCTCTTCCCTTTCCTCCTCTGCCAAATGGGCAACCTGTGTGAACCAGGAGCTTAAAGGGGCTGTCTCTCCAAGTTGGGAGATTGATAGTAAAGCTGTTGGAAAGTCAAACCGGAGCACCAGGAGAGGGACTCTTCGTTGAGTTTTAGAAACCTTTCGTATTCACAGTGTGTCCATTCTCTAGGTTTCCCGTACATGTTATAGCTGTAGTAATATTCCCTTCAACCTGGAGAGGTGGGACCCATGGAATGGTTGCCATGCATTATTGCTTTAAAGGGTCTGCCTTTGCTCACCCAATCTCACCAATCCTCTCAGTCCCAAGTGTCCAGCCTCATGCCACATCCAGCTGTCATCGTAGATAGGGTCATTCCAGGTTGCATCAGAGACCCTGAAGGAATTGTAAAGAATTTCCCTGTTTCTTTGTTCTGTTTTTGAAATTCCTTTTTAGAGTGGGTTTGAGCTGATTCTCGCTGCCATGTTTATGCCAGTCTAGACACACTTGATTCCCTTACGGAGACATATCAATACATAGGTTTT
This sequence comes from Mesoplodon mirus, assembly GCF_964341445.2. NCBI lineage: Eukaryota > Metazoa > Chordata > Mammalia > Artiodactyla > Ziphiidae > Mesoplodon > Mesoplodon mirus. Next base: position 26,341 of record NW_028294244.1, on the reverse strand, counting down.
AAGATCCTTACTAGTCAGATCTATTCCTCTGCGGGAAATATGGGGTTTTGAGTCCCTTTCACTGAGGAAGGTGTAGGTCTTGTCTATTCCATAGTTGGTTTTTGGAACAGTACCTGTGCTTATATCAAACTCTGGTTTGATGCATCACCCCACCTCTCCTTCCCCCTTAAGCAGGCATAAGAGTGTTTTCTAAATGTGAGACTCTGTTCTCTTGCCTAACTCAGTTCATGTGTTGCCATGTTTACAGGATCTTCCTAAGTGATATCTTATGATAAGTTTCTTTTCCTGTGTGACTTCTTTCCCTTAGAATCATCGTACCTGAATCCACTCATTTTGCTGCTACTGGTCTTATGACATTGATTTCGTGGCTGAGGGATATTCCATCGTACGTAAGTTCCACAATGTTTGGAACCATTTTTATATTTCCTGGGATATTTCAGGTGTACCCAGGTTGAGGTTCTTGTAAGCAGTGCAGCCCTCAATTTGGGGGTGGCTCTGTCTTATGGATTTTCAGTTTCCCCAAGGTATATTCCCTAGACTGGAAGTGCCCTTGGCTCTGTAGCTCTGTTGTTTACTTGTTTTAGGGAACACAATGCACTCCTCCAGTGAGGCAGTTGGCAACTTACATCCCGCCCATCAGCATAACAAGGCTCCCTGTTCTCCAGGGCCTGTCTTGCCTTTCTGGTTTTTACACATTTTGTGGATGTCCCTTTTGACCGGTGGGAAGTGATACTTCTTTGTAGTGCAGATTTGCATTGCCCGCTTGCTTGCTTGGCCAAAAAGGGCGTATGCGTTTTCTCCTGAATATATTCAGGAGAAAACGCATACGCCCTTTTTGGCCCAGTGCATCATTGTCGAAGTTGTGCCCCTCTTCCTGTGCTTTACAGGCGATTCTAACGTACCTCTTGAAATCTGTTTCCTGCTATTCTGCCTCGCATTCAAGTCCGCCTCGTTGCCTTCCCTCAACAGATTTTTGGACGATAGTTGGCCTTGATTACTCTGCCAGTTTGTGAATTGCTGTGCCCCTGAGCTCCATTTTTCAACTCGTTTTTTGTGAGCTGAACGCAAGTCCAAACATTTGGTTCAGGACCTATACTGGTTCCCGGTGGGTGGCTGAGACTTTGGTGAATTCTTCTTCCTGCCGGGAAATTAGAGTGACATGTGCCCATCCAAATGCCTAACAGCTACTCTCTCATTGGTTCTCCCTCTTCCCTTTCCTCCTCTGCCAAATGGGCAACCTGTGTGAACCAGGAGCTTAAAGGGGCTGTCTCTCCAAGTTGGGAGATTGATAGTAAAGCTGTTGGAAAGTCAAACCGGAGCACCAGGAGAGGGACTCTTCGTTGAGTTTTAGAAACCTTTCGTATTCACAGTGTGTCCATTCTCTAGGTTTCCCGTACATGTTATAGCTGTAGTAATATTCCCTTCAACCTGGAGAGGTGGGACCCATGGAATGGTTGCCATGCATTATTGCTTTAAAGGGTCTGCCTTTGCTCACCCAATCTCACCAATCCTCTCAGTCCCAAGTGTCCAGCCTCATGCCACATCCAGCTGTCATCGTAGATAGGGTCATTCCAGGTTGCATCAGAGACCCTGAAGGAATTGTAAAGAATTTCCCTGTTTCTTTGTTCTGTTTTTGAAATTCCTTTTTAGAGTGGGTTTGAGCTGATTCTCGCTGCCATGTTTATGCCAGTCTAGACACACTTGATTCCCTTACGGAGACATATCAATACATAGGTTTTAAGATCCTTACTAGTCAGATCTATTCCTCTGCGGGAAATATGGGGTTTTGAGTCCCTTTCACTGAGGAAGGTGTAGGTCTTGTCTATTCCATAGTTGGTTTTTGGAACAGTACCTGTGCTTATATCAAACTCTGGTTTGATGCATCACCCCACCTCTCCTTCCCCCTTAAGCAGGCATAAGAGTGTTTTCTAAATGTGAGACTCTGTTCTCTTTCCTAACTCAGTTCATGTGTTGCCATGTTTACAGGATCTTCCTAAGTGATATCTTATGATAAGTTTCTTTTCCTGTGTGACTTCTTTCCCTTAGAATCATCGTACCTGAATCCACTCATTTTGCTGCTACTGGTCTTATGACATTGATTTCGTGGCTGAGGGATATTCCATCGTACGTAAGTTCCACAATGTTTGGAACCATTTTTATATTTCCTGGGATATTTCAGGTGTACCCAGGTTGAGGTTCTTGTAAGCAGTGCAGCCCTCAATTTGGGGGTGGCTCTGTCTTATGGATTTTCAGTTTCCCCAAGGTATATTCCCTAGACTGGAAGTGCCCTTGGCTCTGTAGCTCTGTTGTTTACTTGTTTTAGGGAACACAATGCACTCCTCCAGTGAGGCAGTTGGCAACTTACATCCCGCCCATCAGCATAACAAGGCTCCCTGTTCTCCAGGGCCTGTCTTGCCTTTCTGGTTTTTACACATTTTGTGGATGTCCCTTTTGACCGGTGGGAAGTGATACTTCTTTGTAGTGCAGATTTGCATTGCCCGCTTGCTTGCTTGGCCAAAAAGGGCGTATGCGTTTTCTCCTGAATATATTCAGGAGAAAACGCATACGCCCTTTTTGGCCCAGTGCATCATTGTCGAAGTTGTGCCCCTCTTCCTGTGCTTTACAGGCGATTCTAACGTACCTCTTGAAATCTGTTTCCTGCTATTCTGCCTCGCATTCAAGTCCGCCTCGTTGCCTTCCCTCAACAGATTTTTGGACGATAGTTGGCCTTGATTACTCTGCCAGTTTGTGAATTGCTGTGCCCCTGAGCTCCATTTTTCAACTCGTTTTTTGTGAGCTGAACGCAAGTCCAAACATTTGGTTCAGGACCTATACTGGTTCCCGGTGGGTGGCTGAGACTTTGGTGAATTCTTCTTCCTGCCGGGAAATTAGAGTGACATGTGCCCATCCAAATGCCTAACAGCTACTCTCTCATTGGTTCTCCCTCTTCCCTTTCCTCCTCTGCCAAATGGGCAACCTGTGTGAACCAGGAGCTTAAAGGGGCTGTCTCTCCAAGTTGGGAGATTGATAGTAAAGCTGTTGGAAAGTCAAACCGGAGCACCAGGAGAGGGACTCTTCGTTGAGTTTTAGAAACCTTTCGTATTCACAGTGTGTCCATTCTCTAGGTTTCCCGTACATGTTATAGCTGTAGTAATATTCCCTTCAACCTGGAGAGGTGGGACCCATGGAATGGTTGCCATGCATTATTGCTTTAAAGGGTCTGCCTTTGCTCACCCAATCTCACCAATCCTCTCAGTCCCAAGTGTCCAGCCTCATGCCACATCCAGCTGTCATCGTAGATAGGGTCATTCCAGGTTGCATCAGAGACCCTGAAGGAATTGTAAAGAATTTCCCTGTTTCTTTGTTCTGTTTTTGAAATTCCTTTTTAGAGTGGGTTTGAGCTGATTCTCGCTGCCATGTTTATGCCAGTCTAGACACACTTGATTCCCTTACGGAGACATATCAATACATAGGTTTTAAGATCCTTACTAGTCAGATCTATTCCTCTGCGGGAAATATGGGGTTTTGAGTCCCTTTCACTGAGGAAGGTGTAGGTCTTGTCTATTCCATAGTTGGTTTTTGGAACAGTACCTGTGCTTATATCAAACTCTGGTTTGATGCATCACCCCACCTCTCCTTCCCCCTTAAGCAGGCATAAGAGTGTTTTCTAAATGTGAGACTCTGTTCTCTTTCCTAACTCAGTTCATGTGTTGCCATGTTTACAGGATCTTCCTAAGTGATATCTTATGATAAGTTTCTTTTCCTGTGTGACTTCTTTCCCTTAGAATCATCGTACCTGAATCCACTCATTTTGCTGCTACTGGTCTTATGACATTGATTTCGTGGCTGAGGGATATTCCATCGTACGTAAGTTCCACAATGTTTGGAACCATTTTTATATTTCCTGGGATATTTCAGGTGTACCCAGGTTGAGGTTCTTGTAAGCAGTGCAGCCCTCAATTTGGGGGTGGCTCTGTCTTATGGATTTTCAGTTTCCCCAAGGTATATTCCCTAGACTGGAAGTGCCCTTGGCTCTGTAGCTCTGTTGTTTACTTGTTTTAGGGAACACAATGCACTCCTCCAGTGAGGCAGTTGGCAACTTACATCCCGCCCATCAGCATAACAAGGCTCCCTGTTCTCCAGGGCCTGTCTTGCCTTTCTGGTTTTTACACATTTTGTGGATGTCCCTTTTGACCGGTGGGAAGTGATACTTCTTTGTAGTGCAGATTTGCATTGCCCGCTTGCTTGCTTGGCCAAAAAGGGCGTATGCGTTTTCTCCTGAATATATTCAGGAGAAAACGCATACGCCCTTTTTGGCCCAGTGCATCATTGTCGAAGTTGTGCCCCTCTTCCTGTGCTTTACAGGCGATTCTAACGTACCTCTTGAAATCTGTTTCCTGCTATTCTGCCTCGCATTCAAGTCCGCCTCGTTGCCTTCCCTCAACAGATTTTTGGACGATAGTTGGCCTTGATTACTCTGCCAGTTTGTGAATTGCTGTGCCCCTGAGCTCCATTTTTCAACTCGTTTTTTGTGAGCTGAACGCAAGTCCAAACATTTGGTTCAGGACCTATACTGGTTCCCGGTGGGTGGCTGAGACTTTGGTGAATTCTTCTTCCTGCCGGGAAATTAGAGTGACATGTGCCCATCCAAATGCCTAACAGCTACTCTCTCATTGGTTCTCCCTCTTCCCTTTCCTCCTCTGCCAAATGGGCAACCTGTGTGAACCAGGAGCTTAAAGGGGCTGTCTCTCCAAGTTGGGAGATTGATAGTAAAGCTGTTGGAAAGTCAAACCGGAGCACCAGGAGAGGGACTCTTCGTTGAGTTTTAGAAACCTTTCGTATTCACAGTGTGTCCATTCTCTAGGTTTCCCGTACATGTTATAGCTGTAGTAATATTCCCTTCAACCTGGAGAGGTGGGACCCATGGAATGGTTGCCATGCATTATTGCTTTAAAGGGTCTGCCTTTGCTCACCCAATCTCACCAATCCTCTCAGTCCCAAGTGTCCAGCCTCATGCCACATCCAGCTGTCATCGTAGATAGGGTCATTCCAGGTTGCATCAGAGACCCTGAAGGAATTGTAAAGAATTTCCCTGTTTCTTTGTTCTGTTTTTGAAATTCCTTTTTAGAGTGGGTTTGAGCTGATTCTCGCTGCCATGTTTATGCCAGTCTAGACACACTTGATTCCCTTACGGAGACATATCAATACATAGGTTTTAAGATCCTTACTAGTCAGATCTATTCCTCTGCGGGAAATATGGGGTTTTGAGTCCCTTTCACTGAGGAAGGTGTAGGTCTTGTCTATTCCATAGTTGGTTTTTGGAACAGTACCTGTGCTTATATCAAACTCTGGTTTGATGCATCACCCCACCTCTCCTTCCCCCTTAAGCAGGCATAAGAGTGTTTTCTAAATGTGAGACTCTGTTCTCTTTCCTAACTCAGTTCATGTGTTGCCATGTTTACAGGATCTTCCTAAGTGATATCTTATGATAAGTTTCTTTTCCTGTGTGACTTCTTTCCCTTAGAATCATCGTACCTGAATCCACTCATTTTGCTGCTACTGGTCTTATGACATTGATTTCGTGGCTGAGGGATATTCCATCGTACGTAAGTTCCACAATGTTTGGAACCATTTTTATATTTCCTGGGATATTTCAGGTGTACCCAGGTTGAGGTTCTTGTAAGCAGTGCAGCCCTCAATTTGGGGGTGGCTCTGTCTTATGGATTTTCAGTTTCCCCAAGGTATATTCCCTAGACTGGAAGTGCCCTTGGCTCTGTAGCTCTGTTGTTTACTTGTTTTAGGGAACACAATGCACTCCTCCAGTGAGGCAGTTGGCAACTTACATCCCGCCCATCAGCATAACAAGGCTCCCTGTTCTCCAGGGCCTGTCTTGCCTTTCTGGTTTTTACACATTTTGTGGATGTCCCTTTTGACCGGTGGGAAGTGATACTTCTTTGTAGTGCAGATTTGCATTGCCCGCTTGCTTGCTTGGCCAAAAAGGGCGTATGCGTTTTCTCCTGAATATATTCAGGAGAAAACGCATACGCCCTTTTTGGCCCAGTGCATCATTGTCGAAGTTGTGCCCCTCTTCCTGTGCTTTACAGGCGATTCTAACGTACCTCTTGAAATCTGTTTCCTGCTATTCTGCCTCGCATTCAAGTCCGCCTCGTTGCCTTCCCTCAACAGATTTTTGGACGATAGTTGGCCTTGATTACTCTGCCAGTTTGTGAATTGCTGTGCCCCTGAGCTCCATTTTTCAACTCGTTTTTTGTGAGCTGAACGCAAGTCCAAACATTTGGTTCAGGACCTAAACTGGTTCCCGGTGGGTGGCTGAGACTTTGGTGAATTCTTCTTCCTGCCGGGAAATTAGAGTGACATGTGCCCATCCAAATGCCTAACAGCTACTCTCTCATTGGTTCTCCCTCTTCCCTTTCCTCCTCTGCCAAATGGGCAACCTGTGTGAACCAGGAGCTTAAAGGGGCTGTCTCTCCAAGTTGGGAGATTGATAGTAAAGCTGTTGGAAAGTCAAACCGGAGCACCAGGAGAGGGACTCTTCGTTGAGTTTTAGAAACCTTTCGTATTCACAGTGTGTCCATTCTCTAGGTTTCCCGTACATGTTATAGCTGTAGTAATATTCCCTTCAACCTGGAGAGGTGGGACCCATGGAATGGTTGCCATGCATTATTGCTTTAAAGGGTCTGCCTTTGCTCACCCTATCTCACCAATCCTCTCAGTCCCAAGTGTCCAGCCTCATGCCACATCCAGCTGTCATCGTAGATAGGGTCATTCCAGGTTGCATCAGAGACCCTGAAGGAATTGTAAAGAATTTCCCTGTTTCTTTGTTCTGTTTTTGAAATTCCTTTTTAGAGTGGGTTTGAGCTGATTCTCGCTGCCATGTTTATGCCAGTCTAGACACACTTGATTCCCTTACGGAGACATATCAATACATAGGTTTTAAGATCCTTACTAGTCAGATCTATTCCTCTGCGGGAAATATGGGGTTTTGAGTCCCTTTCACTGAGGAAGGTGTAGGTCTTGTCTATTCCATAGTTGGTTTTTGGAACAGTACCTGTGCTTATATCAAACTCTGGTTTGATGCATCACCCCACCTCTCCTTCCCCCTTAAGCAGGCATAAGAGTGTTTTCTAAATGTGAGACTCTGTTCTCTTTCCTAACTCAGTTCATGTGTTGCCATGTTTACAGGATCTTCCTAAGTGATATCTTATGATAAGTTTCTTTTCCTGTGTGACTTCTTTCCCTTAGAATCATCGTACCTGAATCCACTCATTTTGCTGCTACTGGTCTTATGACATTGATTTCGTGGCTGAGGGATATTCCATCGTACGTAAGTTCCACAATGTTTGGAACCATTTTTATATTTCCTGGGATATTTCAGGTGTACCCAGGTTGAGGTTCTTGTAAGCAGTGCAGCCCTCAATTTGGGGGTGGCTCTGTCTTATGGATTTTCAGTTTCCCCAAGGTATATTCCCTAGACTGGAAGTGCCCTTGGCTCTGTAGCTCTGTTGTTTACTTGTTTTAGGGAACACAATGCACTCCTCCAGTGAGGCAGTTGGCAACTTACATCCCGCCCATCAGCATAACAAGGCTCCCTGTTCTCCAGGGCCTGTCTTGCCTTTCTGGTTTTTACACATTTTGTGGATGTCCCTTTTGACCGGTGGGAAGTGATACTTCTTTGTAGTGCAGATTTGCATTGCCCGCTTGCTTGCTTGGCCAAAAAGGGCGTATGCGTTTTCTCCTGAATATATTCAGGAGAAAACGCATACGCCCTTTTTGGCCCAGTGCATCATTGTCGAAGTTGTGCCCCTCTTCCTGTGCTTTACAGGCGATTCTAACGTACCTCTTGAAATCTGTTTCCTGCTATTCTGCCTCGCATTCAAGTCCGCCTCGTTGCCTTCCCTCAACAGATTTTTGGACGATAGTTGGCCTTGATTACTCTGCCAGTTTGTGAATTGCTGTGCCCCTGAGCTCCATTTTTCAACTCGTTTTTTGTGAGCTGAACGCAAGTCCAAACATTTGGTTCAGGACCTATACTGGTTCCCGGTGGGTGGCTGAGACTTTGGTGAATTCTTCTTCCTGCCGGGAAATTAGGGTGACATGTGCCCATCCAAATGCCTAACAGCTACTCTCTCATTGGTTCTCCCTCTTCCCTTTCCTCCTCTGCCAAATGGGCAACCTGTGTGAACCAGGAGCTTAAAGGGGCTGTCTCTCCAAGTTGGGAGATTGATAGTAAAGCTGTTGGAAAGTCAAACCGGAGCACCAGGAGAGGGACTCTTCGTTGAGTTTTAGAAACCTTTCGTATTCACAGTGTGTCCATTCTCTAGGTTTCCCGTACATGTTATAGCTGTAGTAATATTCCCTTCAACCTGGAGAGGTGGGACCCATGGAATGGTTGCCATGCATTATTGCTTTAAAGGGTCTGCCTTTGCTCACCCAATCTCACCAATCCTCTCAGTCCCAAGTGTCCAGCCTCATGCCACATCCAGCTGTCATCGTAGATAGGGTCATTCCAGGTTGCATCAGAGACCCTGAAGGAATTGTAAAGAATTTCCCTGTTTCTTTGTTCTGTTTTTGAAATTCCTTTTTAGAGTGGGTTTGAGCTGATTCTCGCTGCCATGTTTATGCCAGTCTAGACACACTTGATTCCCTTACGGAGACATATCAATACATAGGTTTTAAGATCCTTACTAGTCAGATCTATTCCTCTGCGGGAAATATGGGGTTTTGAGTCCCTTTCACTGAGGAAGGTGTAGGTCTTGTCTATTCCATAGTTGGTTTTTGGAACAGTACCTGTGCTTATATCAAACTCTGGTTTGATGCATCACCCCACCTCTCCTTCCCCCTTAAGCAGGCATAAGAGTGTTTTCTAAATGTGAGACTCTGTTCTCTTTCCTAACTCAGTTAATGTGTTGCCATGTTTACAGGATCTTCCTAAGTGATATCTTATGATAAGTTTCTTTTCCTGTGTGACTTCTTTCCCTTAGAATCATCGTACCTGAATCCACTCATTTTGCTGCTACTGGTCTTATGACATTGATTTCGTGGCTGAGGGATATTCCATCGTACGTAAGTTCCACAATGTTTGGAACCATTTTTATATTTCCTGGGATATTTCAGGTGTACCCAGGTTGAGGTTCTTGTAAGCAGTGCAGCCCTCAATTTGGGGGTGGCTCTGTCTTATGGATTTTCAGTTTCCCCAAGGTATATTCCCTAGACTGGAAGTGCCCTTGGCTCTGTAGCTCTGTTGTTTACTTGTTTTAGGGAACACAATGCACTCCTCCAGTGAGGCAGTTGGCAACTTACATCCCGCCCATCAGCATAACAAGGCTCCCTGTTCTCCAGGGCCTGTCTTGCCTTTCTGGTTTTTACACATTTTGTGGATGTCCCTTTTGACCGGTGGGAAGTGATACTTCTTTGTAGTGCAGATTTGCATTGCCCGCTTGCTTGCTTGGCCAAAAAGGGCGTATGCGTTTTCTCCTGAATATATTCAGGAGAAAACGCATACGCCCTTTTTGGCCCAGTGCATCATTGTCGAAGTTGTGCCCCTCTTCCTGTGCTTTACAGGCGATTCTAACGTACCTCTTGAAATCTGTTTCCTGCTATTCTGCCTCGCATTCAAGTCCGCCTCGTTGCCTTCCCTCAACAGATTTTTGGACGATAGTTGGCCTTGATTACTCTGCCAGTTTGTGAATTGCTGTGCCCCTGAGCTCCATTTTTCAACTCGTTTTTTGTGAGCTGAACGCAAGTCCAAACATTTGGTTCAGGACCTATACTGGTTCCCGGTGGGTGGCTGAGACTTTGGTGAATTCTTCTTCCTGCCGGGAAATTAGAGTGACATGTGCCCATCCAAATGCCTAACAGCTACTCTCTCATTGGTTCTCCCTCTTCCCTTTCCTCCTCTGCCAAATGGGCAACCTGTGTGAACCAGGAGCTTAAAGGGGCTGTCTCTCCAAGTTGGGAGATTGATAGTAAAGCTGTTGGAAAGTCAAACCGGAGCACCAGGAGAGGGACTCTTCGTTGAGTTTTAGAAACCTTTCGTATTCACAGTGTGTCCATTCTCTAGGTTTCCCGTACATGTTATAGCTGTAGTAATATTCCCTTCAACCTGGAGAGGTGGGACCCATGGAATGGTTGCCATGCATTATTGCTTTAAAGGGTCTGCCTTTGCTCACCCAATCTCACCAATCCTCTCAGTCCCAAGTGTCCAGCCTCATGCCACATCCAGCTGTCATCGTAGATAGGGTCATTCCAGGTTGCATCAGAGACCCTGAAGGAATTGTAAAGAATTTCCCTGTTTCTTTGTTCTGTTTTTGAAATTCCTTTTTAGAGTGGGTTTGAGCTGATTCTCGCTGCCATGTTTATGCCAGTCTAGACACACTTGATTCCCTTACGGAGACATATCAATACATAGGTTTTAAGATCCTTACTAGTCAGATCTATTCCTCTGCGGGAAATATGGGGTTTTGAGTCCCTTTCACTGAGGAAGGTGTAGGTCTTGTCTATTCCATAGTTGGTTTTTGGAACAGTACCTGTGCTTATATCAAACTCTGGTTTGATGCATCACCCCACCTCTCCTTCCCCCTTAAGCAGGCATAAGAGTGTTTTCTAAATGTGAGACTCTGTTCTCTTTCCTAACTCAGTTCATGTGTTGCCATGTTTACAGGATCTTCCTAAGTGATATCTTATGATAAGTTTCTTTTCCTGTGTGACTTCTTTCCCTTAGAATCATCGTACCTGAATCCACTCATTTTGCTGCTACTGGTCTTATGACATTGATTTCGTGGCTGAGGGATATTCCATCGTACGTAAGTTCCACAATGTTTGGAACCATTTTTATATTTCCTGGGATATTTCAGGTGTACCCAGGTTGAGGTTCTTGTAAGCAGTGCAGCCCTCAATTTGGGGGTGGCTCTGTCTTATGGATTTTCAGTTTCCCCAAGGTATATTCCCTAGACTGGAAGTGCCCTTGGCTCTGTAGCTCTGTTGTTTACTTGTTTTAGGGAACACAATGCACTCCTCCAGTGAGGCAGTTGGCAACTTACATCCCGCCCATCAGCATAACAAGGCTCCCTGTTCTCCAGGGCCTGTCTTGCCTTTCTGGTTTTTACACATTTTGTGGATGTCCCTTTTGACCGGTGGGAAGTGATACTTCTTTGTAGTGCAGATTTGCATTGCCCGCTTGCTTGCTTGGCCAAAAAGGGCGTATGCGTTTTCTCCTGAATATATTCAGGAGAAAACGCATACGCCCTTTTTGGCCCAGTGCATCATTGTCGAAGTTGTGCCCCTCTTCCTGTGCTTTACAGGCGATTCTAACGTACCTCTTGAAATCTGTTTCCTGCTATTCTGCCTCGCATTCAAGTCCGCCTCGTTGCCTTCCCTCAACAGATTTTTGGACGATAGTTGGCCTTGATTACTCTGCCAGTTTGTGAATTGCTGTGCCCCTGAGCTCCATTTTTCAACTCGTTTTTTGTGAGCTGAACGCAAGTCCAAACATTTGGTTCAGGACCTAAACTGGTTCCCGGTGGGTGGCTGAGACTTTGGTGAATTCTTCTTCCTGCCGGGAAATTAGAGTGACATGTGCCCATCCAAATGCCTAACAGCTACTCTCTCATTGGTTCTCCCTCTTCCCTTTCCTCCTCTGCCAAATGGGCAACCTGTGTGAACCAGGAGCTTAAAGGGGCTGTCTCTCCAAGTTGGGAGATTGATAGTAAAGCTGTTGGAAAGTCAAACCGGAGCACCAGGAGAGGGACTCTTCGTTGAGTTTTAGAAACCTTTCGTATTCACAGTGTGTCCATTCTCTAGGTTTCCCGTACATGTTATAGCTGTAGTAATATTCCCTTCAACCTGGAGAGGTGGGACCCATGGAATGGTTGCCATGCATTATTGCTTTAAAGGGTCTGCCTTTGCTCACCCAATCTCACCAATCCTCTCAGTCCCAAGTGTCCAGCCTCATGCCACATCCAGCTGTCATCGTAGATAGGGTCATTCCAGGTTGCATCAGAGACCCTGAAGGAATTGTAAAGAATTTCCCTGTTTCTTTGTTCTGTTTTTGAAATTCCTTTTTAGAGTGGGTTTGAGCTGATTCTCGCTGCCATGTTTATGCCAGTCTAGACACACTTGATTCCCTTACGGAGACATATCAATACATAGGTTTTAAGATCCTTACTAGTCAGATCTATTCCTCTGCGGGAAATATGGGGTTTTGAGTCCCTTTCACTGAGGAAGGTGTAGGTCTTGTCTATTCCATAGTTGGTTTTTGGAACAGTACCTGTGCTTATATCAAACTCTGGTTTGATGCATCACCCCACCTCTCCTTCCCCCTTAAGCAGGCATAAGAGTGTTTTCTAAATGTGAGACTCTGTTCTCTTTCCTAACTCAGTTCATGTGTTGCCATGTTTACAGGATCTTCCTAAGTGATATCTTATGATAAGTTTCTTTTCCTGTGTGACTTCTTTCCCTTAGAATCATCGTACCTGAATCCACTCATTTTGCTGCTACTGGTCTTATGACATTGATTTCGTGGCTGAGGGATATTCCATCGTACGTAAGTTCCACAATGTTTGGAACCATTTTTATATTTCCTGGGATATTTCAGGTGTACCCAGGTTGAGGTTCTTGTAAGCAGTGCAGCCCTCAATTTGGGGGTGGCTCTGTCTTATGGATTTTCAGTTTCCCCAAGGTATATTCCCTAGACTGGAAGTGCCCTTGGCTCTGTAGCTCTGTTGTTTACTTGTTTTAGGGAACACAATGCACTCCTCCAGTGAGGCAGTTGGCAACTTACATCCCGCCCATCAGCATAACAAGGCTCCCTGTTCTCCAGGGCCTGTCTTGCCTTTCTGGTTTTTACACATTTTGTGGATGTCCCTTTTGACCGGTGGGAAGTGATACTTCTTTGTAGTGCAGATTTGCATTGCCCGCTTGCTTGCTTGGCCAAAAAGGGCGTATGCGTTTTCTCCTGAATATATTCAGGAGAAAACGCATACGCCCTTTTTGGCCCAGTGCATCATTGTCGAAGTTGTGCCCCTCTTCCTGTGCTTTACAGGCGATTCTAACGTACCTCTTGAAATCTGTTTCCTGCTATTCTGCCTCGCATTCAAGTCCGCCTCGTTGCCTTCCCTCAACAGATTTTTGGACGATAGTTGGCCTTGATTACTCTGCCAGTTTGTGAATTGCTGTGCCCCTGAGCTCCATTTTTCAACTCGTTTTTTGTGAGCTGAACGCAAGTCCAAACATTTGGTTCAGGACCTATACTGGTTCCCGGTGGGTGGCTGAGACTTTGGTGAATTCTTCTTCCTGCCGGGAAATTAGGGTGACATGTGCCCATCCAAATGCCTAACAGCTACTCTCTCATTGGTTCTCCCTCTTCCCTTTCCTCCTCTGCCAAATGGGCAACCTGTGTGAACCAGGAGCTTAAAGGGGCTGTCTCTCCAAGTTGGGAGATTGATAGTAAAGCTGTTGGAAAGTCAAACCGGAGCACCAGGAGAGGGACTCTTCGTTGAGTTTTAGAAACCTTTCGTATTCACAGTGTGTCCATTCTCTAGGTTTCCCGTACATGTTATAGCTGTAGTAATATTCCCTTCAACCTGGAGAGGTGGGACCCATGGAATGGTTGCCATGCATTATTGCTTTAAAGGGTCTGCCTTTGCTCACCCAATCTCACCAATCCTCTCAGTCCCAAGTGTCCAGCCTCATGCCACATCCAGCTGTCATCGTAGATAGGGTCATTCCAGGTTGCATCAGAGACCCTGAAGGAATTGTAAAGAATTTCCCTGTTTCTTTGTTCTGTTTTTGAAATTCCTTTTTAGAGTGGGTTTGAGCTGATTCTCGCTGCCATGTTTATGCCAGTCTAGACACACTTGATTCCCTTACGGAGACATATCAATACATAGGTTTTAAGATCCTTACTAGTCAGATCTATTCCTCTGCGGGAAATATGGGGTTTTGAGTCCCTTTCACTGAGGAAGGTGTAGGTCTTGTCTATTCCATAGTTGGTTTTTGGAACAGTACCTGTGCTTATATCAAACTCTGGTTTGATGCATCACCCCACCTCTCCTTCCCCCTTAAGCAGGCATAAGAGTGTTTTCTAAATGTGAGACTCTGTTCTCTTTCCTAACTCAGTTCATGTGTTGCCATGTTTACAGGATCTTCCTAAGTGATATCTTATGATAAGTTTCTTTTCCTGTGTGACTTCTTTCCCTTAGAATCATCGTACCTGAATCCACTCATTTTGCTGCTACTGGTCTTATGACATTGATTTCGTGGCTGAGGGATATTCCATCGTACGTAAGTTCCACAATGTTTGGAACCATTTTTATATTTCCTGGGATATTTCAGGTGTACCCAGGTTGAGGTTCTTGTAAGCAGTGCAGCCCTCAATTTGGGGGTGGCTCTGTCTTATGGATTTTCAGTTTCCCCAAGGTATATTCCCTAGACTGGAAGTGCCCTTGGCTCTGTAGCTCTGTTGTTTACTTGTTTTAGGGAACACAATGCACTCCTCCAGTGAGGCAGTTGGCAACTTACATCCCGCCCATCAGCATAACAAGGCTCCCTGTTCTCCAGGGCCTGTCTTGCCTTTCTGGTTTTTACACATTTTGTGGATGTCCCTTTTGACCGGTGGGAAGTGATACTTCTTTGTAGTGCAGATTTGCATTGCCCGCTTGCTTGCTTGGCCAAAAAGGGCGTATGCGTTTTCTCCTGAATATATTCAGGAGAAAACGCATACGCCCTTTTTGGCCCAGTGCATCATTGTCGAAGTTGTGCCCCTCTTCCTGTGCTTTACAGGCGATTCTAACGTACCTCTTGAAATCTGTTTCCTGCTATTCTGCCTCGCATTCAAGTCCGCCTCGTTGCCTTCCCTCAACAGATTTTTGGACGATAGTTGGCCTTGATTACTCTGCCAGTTTGTGAATTGCTGTGCCCCTGAGCTCCATTTTTCAACTCGTTTTTTGTGAGCTGAACGCAAGTCCAAACATTTGGTTCAGGACCTATACTGGTTCCCGGTGGGTGGCTGAGACTTTGGTGAATTCTTCTTCCTGCCGGGAAATTAGAGTGACATGTGCCCATCCAAATGCCTAACAGCTACTCTCTCATTGGTTCTCCCTCTTCCCTTTCCTCCTCTGCCAAATGGGCAACCTGTGTGAACCAGGAGCTTAAAGGGGCTGTCTCTCCAAGTTGGGAGATTGATAGTAAAGCTGTTGGAAAGTCAAACCGGAGCACCAGGAGAGGGACTCTTCGTTGAGTTTTAGAAACCTTTCGTATTCACAGTGTGTCCATTCTCTAGGTTTCCCGTACATGTTATAGCTGTAGTAATATTCCCTTCAACCTGGAGAGGTGGGACCCATGGAATGGTTGCCATGCATTATTGCTTTAAAGGGTCTGCCTTTGCTCACCCAATCTCACCAATCCTCTCAGTCCCAAGTGTCCAGCCTCATGCCACATCCAGCTGTCATCGTAGATAGGGTCATTCCAGGTTGCATCAGAGACCCTGAAGGAATTGTAAAGAATTTCCCTGTTTCTTTGTTCTGTTTTTGAAATTCCTTTTTAGAGTGGGTTTGAGCTGATTCTCGCTGCCATGTTTATGCCAGTCTAGACACACTTGATTCCCTTACGGAGACATATCAATACATAGGTTTTAAGATCCTTACTAGTCAGATCTATTCCTCTGCGGGAAATATGGGGTTTTGAGTCCCTTTCACTGAGGAAGGTGTAGGTCTTGTCTATTCCATAGTTGGTTTTTGGAACAGTACCTGTGCTTATATCAAACTCTGGTTTGATGCATCACCCCACCTCTCCTTCCCCCTTAAGCAGGCATAAGAGTGTTTTCTAAATGTGAGACTCTGTTCTCTTTCCTAACTCAGTTCATGTGTTGCCATGTTTACAGGATCTTCCTAAGTGATATCTTATGATAAGTTTCTTTTCCTGTGTGACTTCTTTCCCTTAGAATCATCGTACCTGAATCCACTCATTTTGCTGCTACTGGTCTTATGACATTGATTTCGTGGCTGAGGGATATTCCATCGTACGTAAGTTCCACAATGTTTGGAACCATTTTTATATTTCCTGGGATATTTCAGGTGTACCCAGGTTGAGGTTCTTGTAAGCAGTGCAGCCCTCAATTTGGGGGTGGCTCTGTCTTATGGATTTTCAGTTTCCCCAAGGTATATTCCCTAGACTGGAAGTGCCCTTGGCTCTGTAGCTCTGTTGTTTACTTGTTTTAGGGAACACAATGCACTCCTCCAGTGAGGCAGTTGGCAACTTACATCCCGCCCATCAGCATAACAAGGCTCCCTGTTCTCCAGGGCCTGTCTTGCCTTTCTGGTTTTTACACATTTTGTGGATGTCCCTTTTGACCGGTGGGAAGTGATACTTCTTTGTAGTGCAGATTTGCATTGCCCGCTTGCTTGCTTGGCCAAAAAGGGCGTATGCGTTTTCTCCTGAATATATTCAGGAGAAAACGCATACGCCCTTTTTGGCCCAGTGCATCATTGTCGAAGTTGTGCCCCTCTTCCTGTGCTTTACAGGCGATTCTAACGTACCTCTTGAAATCTGTTTCCTGCTATTCTGCCTCGCATTCAAGTCCGCCTCGTTGCCTTCCCTCAACAGATTTTTGGACGATAGTTGGCCTTGATTACTCTGCCAGTTTGTGAATTGCTGTGCCCCTGAGCTCCATTTTTCAACTCGTTTTTTGTGAGCTGAACGCAAGTCCAAACATTTGGTTCAGGACCTAAACTGGTTCCCGGTGGGTGGCTGAGACTTTGGTGAATTCTTCTTCCTGCCGGGAAATTAGAGTGACATGTGCCCATCCAAATGCCTAACAGCTACTCTCTCATTGGTTCTCCCTCTTCCCTTTCCTCCTCTGCCAAATGGGCAACCTGTGTGAACCAGGAGCTTAAAGGGGCTGTCTCTCCAAGTTGGGAGATTGATAGTAAAGCTGTTGGAAAGTCAAACCGGAGCACCAGGAGAGGGACTCTTCGTTGAGTTTTAGAAACCTTTCGTATTCACAGTGTGTCCATTCTCTAGGTTTCCCGTACATGTTATAGCTGTAGTAATATTCCCTTCAACCTGGAGAGGTGGGACCCATGGAATGGTTGCCATGCATTATTGCTTTAAAGGGTCTGCCTTTGCTCACCCAATCTCACCAATCCTCTCAGTCCCAAGTGTCCAGCCTCATGCCACATCCAGCTGTCATCGTAGATAGGGTCATTCCAGGTTGCATCAGAGACCCTGAAGGAATTGTAAAGAATTTCCCTGTTTCTTTGTTCTGTTTTTGAAATTCCTTTTTAGAGTGGGTTTGAGCTGATTCTCGCTGCCATGTTTATGCCAGTCTAGACACACTTGATTCCCTTACGGAGACATATCAATACATAGGTTTTAAGATCCTTACTAGTCAGATCTATTCCTCTGCGGGAAATATGGGGTTTTGAGTCCCTTTCACTGAGGAAGGTGTAGGTCTTGTCTATTCCATAGTTGGTTTTTGGAACAGTACCTGTGCTTATATCAAACTCTGGTTTGATGCATCACCCCACCTCTCCTTCCCCCTTAAGCAGGCATAAGAGTGTTTTCTAAATGTGAGACTCTGTTCTCTTTCCTAACTCAGTTCATGTGTTGCCATGTTTACAGGATCTTCCTAAGTGATATCTTATGATAAGTTTCTTTTCCTGTGTGACTTCTTTCCCTTAGAATCATCGTACCTGAATCCACTCATTTTGCTGCTACTGGTCTTATGACATTGATTTCGTGGCTGAGGGATATTCCATCGTACGTAAGTTCCACAATGTTTGGAACCATTTTTATATTTCCTGGGATATTTCAGGTGTACCCAGGTTGAGGTTCTTGTAAGCAGTGCAGCCCTCAATTTGGGGGTGGCTCTGTCTTATGGATTTTCAGTTTCCCCAAGGTATATTCCCTAGACTGGAAGTGCCCTTGGCTCTGTAGCTCTGTTGTTTACTTGTTTTAGGGAACACAATGCACTCCTCCAGTGAGGCAGTTGGCAACTTACATCCCGCCCATCAGCATAACAAGGCTCCCTGTTCTCCAGGGCCTGTCTTGCCTTTCTGGTTTTTACACATTTTGTGGATGTCCCTTTTGACCGGTGGGAAGTGATACTTCTTTGTAGTGCAGATTTGCATTGCCCGCTTGCTTGCTTGGCCAAAAAGGGCGTATGCGTTTTCTCCTGAATATATTCAGGAGAAAACGCATACGCCCTTTTTGGCCCAGTGCATCATTGTCGAAGTTGTGCCCCTCTTCCTGTGCTTTACAGGCGATTCTAACGTACCTCTTGAAATCTGTTTCCTGCTATTCTGCCTCGCATTCAAGTCCGCCTCGTTGCCTTCCCTCAACAGATTTTTGGACGATAGTTGGCCTTGATTACTCTGCCAGTTTGTGAATTGCTGTGCCCCTGAGCTCCATTTTTCAACTCGTTTTTTGTGAGCTGAACGCAAGTCCAAACATTTGGTTCAGGACCTATACTGGTTCCCGGTGGGTGGCTGAGACTTTGGTGAATTCTTCTTCCTGCCGGGAAATTAGGGTGACATGTGCCCATCCAAATGCCTAACAGCTACTCTCTCATTGGTTCTCCCTCTTCCCTTTCCTCCTCTGCCAAATGGGCAACCTGTGTGAACCAGGAGCTTAAAGGGGCTGTCTCTCCAAGTTGGGAGATTGATAGTAAAGCTGTTGGAAAGTCAAACCGGAGCACCAGGAGAGGGACTCTTCGTTGAGTTTTAGAAACCTTTCGTATTCACAGTGTGTCCATTCTCTAGGTTTCCCGTACATGTTATAGCTGTAGTAATATTCCCTTCAACCTGGAGAGGTGGGACCCATGGAATGGTTGCCATGCATTATTGCTTTAAAGGGTCTGCCTTTGCTCACCCAATCTCACCAATCCTCTCAGTCCCAAGTGTCCAGCCTCATGCCACATCCAGCTGTCATCGTAGATAGGGTCATTCCAGGTTGCATCAGAGACCCTGAAGGAATTGTAAAGAATTTCCCTGTTTCTTTGTTCTGTTTTTGAAATTCCTTTTTAGAGTGGGTTTGAGCTGATTCTCGCTGCCATGTTTATGCCAGTCTAGACACACTTGATTCCCTTACGGAGACATATCAATACATAGGTTTTAAGATCCTTACTAGTCAGATCTATTCCTCTGCGGGAAATATGGGGTTTTGAGTCCCTTTCACTGAGGAAGGTGTAGGTCTTGTCTATTCCATAGTTGGTTTTTGGAACAGTACCTGTGCTTATATCAAACTCTGGTTTGATGCATCACCCCACCTCTCCTTCCCCCTTAAGCAGGCATAAGAGTGTTTTCTAAATGTGAGACTCTGTTCTCTTTCCTAACTCAGTTCATGTGTTGCCATGTTTACAGGATCTTCCTAAGTGATATCTTATGATAAGTTTCTTTTCCTGTGTGACTTCTTTCCCTTAGAATCATCGTACCTGAATCCACTCATTTTGCTGCTACTGGTCTTATGACATTGATTTCGTGGCTGAGGGATATTCCATCGTACGTAAGTTCCACAATGTTTGGAACCATTTTTATATTTCCTGGGATATTTCAGGTGTACCCAGGTTGAGGTTCTTGTAAGCAGTGCAGCCCTCAATTTGGGGGTGGCTCTGTCTTATGGATTTTCAGTTTCCCCAAGGTATATTCCCTAGACTGGAAGTGCCCTTGGCTCTGTAGCTCTGTTGTTTACTTGTTTTAGGGAACACAATGCACTCCTCCAGTGAGGCAGTTGGCAACTTACATCCCGCCCATCAGCATAACAAGGCTCCCTGTTCTCCAGGGCCTGTCTTGCCTTTCTGGTTTTTACACATTTTGTGGATGTCCCTTTTGACCGGTGGGAAGTGATACTTCTTTGTAGTGCAGATTTGCATTGCCCGCTTGCTTGCTTGGCCAAAAAGGGCGTATGCGTTTTCTCCTGAATATATTCAGGAGAAAACGCATACGCCCTTTTTGGCCCAGTGCATCATTGTCGAAGTTGTGCCCCTCTTCCTGTGCTTTACAGGCGATTCTAACGTACCTCTTGAAATCTGTTTCCTGCTATTCTGCCTCGCATTCAAGTCCGCCTCGTTGCCTTCCCTCAACAGATTTTTGGACGATAGTTGGCCTTGATTACTCTGCCAGTTTGTGAATTGCTGTGCCCCTGAGCTCCATTTTTCAACTCGTTTTTTGTGAGCTGAACGCAAGTCCAAACATTTGGTTCAGGACCTAAACTGGTTCCCGGTGGGTGGCTGAGACTTTGGTGAATTCTTCTTCCTGCCGGGAAATTAGAGTGACATGTGCCCATCCAAATGCCTAACAGCTACTCTCTCATTGGTTCTCCCTCTTCCCTTTCCTCCTCTGCCAAATGGGCAACCTGTGTGAACCAGGAGCTTAAAGGGGCTGTCTCTCCAAGTTGGGAGATTGATAGTAAAGCTGTTGGAAAGTCAAACCGGAGCACCAGGAGAGGGACTCTTCGTTGAGTTTTAGAAACCTTTCGTATTCACAGTGTGTCCATTCTCTAGGTTTCCCGTACATGTTATAGCTGTAGTAATATTCCCTTCAACCTGGAGAGGTGGGACCCATGGAATGGTTGCCATGCATTATTGCTTTAAAGGGTCTGCCTTTGCTCACCCAATCTCACCAATCCTCTCAGTCCCAAGTGTCCAGCCTCATGCCACATCCAGCTGTCATCGTAGATAGGGTCATTCCAGGTTGCATCAGAGACCCTGAAGGAATTGTAAAGAATTTCCCTGTTTCTTTGTTCTGTTTTTGAAATTCCTTTTTAGAGTGGGTTTGAGCTGATTCTCGCTGCCATGTTTATGCCAGTCTAGACACACTTGATTCCCTTACGGAGACATATCAATACATAGGTTTTAAGATCCTTACTAGTCAGATCTATTCCTCTGCGGGAAATATGGGGTTTTGAGTCCCTTTCACTGAGGAAGGTGTAGGTCTTGTCTATTCCATAGTTGGTTTTTGGAACAGTACCTGTGCTTATATCAAACTCTGGTTTGATGCATCACCCCACCTCTCCTTCCCCCTTAAGCAGGCATAAGAGTGTTTTCTAAATGTGAGACTCTGTTCTCTTTCCTAACTCAGTTCATGTGTTGCCATGTTTACAGGATCTTCCTAAGTGATATCTTATGATAAGTTTCTTTTCCTGTGTGACTTCTTTCCCTTAGAATCATCGTACCTGAATCCACTCATTTTGCTGCTACTGGTCTTATGACATTGATTTCGTGGCTGAGGGATATTCCATCGTACGTAAGTTCCACAATGTTTGGAACCATTTTTATATTTCCTGGGATATTTCAGGTGTACCCAGGTTGAGGTTCTTGTAAGCAGTGCAGCCCTCAATTTGGGGGTGGCTCTGTCTTATGGATTTTCAGTTTCCCCAAGGTATATTCCCTAGACTGGAAGTGCCCTTGGCTCTGTAGCTCTGTTGTTTACTTGTTTTAGGGAACACAATGCACTCCTCCAGTGAGGCAGTTGGCAACTTACATCCCGCCCATCAGCATAACAAGGCTCCCTGTTCTCCAGGGCCTGTCTTGCCTTTCTGGTTTTTACACATTTTGTGGATGTCCCTTTTGACCGGTGGGAAGTGATACTTCTTTGTAGTGCAGATTTGCATTGCCCGCTTGCTTGCTTGGCCAAAAAGGGCGTATGCGTTTTCTCCTGAATATATTCAGGAGAAAACGCATACGCCCTTTTTGGCCCAGTGCATCATTGTCGAAGTTGTGCCCCTCTTCCTGTGCTTTACAGGCGATTCTAACGTACCTCTTGAAATCTGTTTCCTGCTATTCTGCCTCGCATTCAAGTCCGCCTCGTTGCCTTCCCTCAACAGATTTTTGGACGATAGTTGGCCTTGATTACTCTGCCAGTTTGTGAATTGCTGTGCCCCTGAGCTCCATTTTTCAACTCGTTTTTTGTGAGCTGAACGCAAGTCCAAACATTTGGTTCAGGACCTATACTGGTTCCCGGTGGGTGGCTGAGACTTTGGTGAATTCTTCTTCCTGCCGGGAAATTAGAGTGACATGTGCCCATCCAAATGCCTAACAGCTACTCTCTCATTGGTTCTCCCTCTTCCCTTTCCTCCTCTGCCAAATGGGCAACCTGTGTGAACCAGGAGCTTAAAGGGGCTGTCTCTCCAAGTTGGGAGATTGATAGTAAAGCTGTTGGAAAGTCAAACCGGAGCACCAGGAGAGGGACTCTTCGTTGAGTTTTAGAAACCTTTCGTATTCACAGTGTGTCCATTCTCTAGGTTTCCCGTACATGTTATAGCTGTAGTAATATTCCCTTCAACCTGGAGAGGTGGGACCCATGGAATGGTTGCCATGCATTATTGCTTTAAAGGGTCTGCCTTTGCTCACCCAATCTCACCAATCCTCTCAGTCCCAAGTGTCCAGCCTCATGCCACATCCAGCTGTCATCGTAGATAGGGTCATTCCAGGTTGCATCAGAGACCCTGAAGGAATTGTAAAGAATTTCCCTGTTTCTTTGTTCTGTTTTTGAAATTCCTTTTTAGAGTGGGTTTGAGCTGATTCTCGCTGCCATGTTTATGCCAGTCTAGACACACTTGATTCCCTTACGGAGACATATCAATACATAGGTTTTAAGATCCTTACTAGTCAGATCTATTCCTCTGCGGGAAATATGGGGTTTTGAGTCCCTTTCACTGAGGAAGGTGTAGGTCTTGTCTATTCCATAGTTGGTTTTTGGAACAGTACCTGTGCTTATATCAAACTCTGGTTTGATGCATCACCCCACCTCTCCTTCCCCCTTAAGCAGGCATAAGAGTGTTTTCTAAATGTGAGACTCTGTTC
Organism: Mesoplodon mirus; assembly: GCF_964341445.2. Taxonomy (NCBI): domain Eukaryota; kingdom Metazoa; phylum Chordata; class Mammalia; order Artiodactyla; family Ziphiidae; genus Mesoplodon; species Mesoplodon mirus. The sequence continues at coordinate 3,525 of NW_028294244.1, read as the reverse complement.
TCTTTCCTAACTCAGTTCATGTGTTGCCATGTTTACAGGATCTTCCTAAGTGATATCTTATGATAAGTTTCTTTTCCTGTGTGACTTCTTTCCCTTAGAATCATCGTACCTGAATCCACTCATTTTGCTGCTACTGGTCTTATGACATTGATTTCGTGGCTGAGGGATATTCCATCGTACGTAAGTTCCACAATGTTTGGAACCATTTTTATATTTCCTGGGATATTTCAGGTGTACCCAGGTTGAGGTTCTTGTAAGCAGTGCAGCCCTCAATTTGGGGGTGGCTCTGTCTTATGGATTTTCAGTTTCCCCAAGGTATATTCCCTAGACTGGAAGTGCCCTTGGCTCTGTAGCTCTGTTGTTTACTTGTTTTAGGGAACACAATGCACTCCTCCAGTGAGGCAGTTGGCAACTTACATCCCGCCCATCAGCATAACAAGGCTCCCTGTTCTCCAGGGCCTGTCTTGCCTTTCTGGTTTTTACACATTTTGTGGATGTCCCTTTTGACCGGTGGGAAGTGATACTTCTTTGTAGTGCAGATTTGCATTGCCCGCTTGCTTGCTTGGCCAAAAAGGGCGTATGCGTTTTCTCCTGAATATATTCAGGAGAAAACGCATACGCCCTTTTTGGCCCAGTGCATCATTGTCGAAGTTGTGCCCCTCTTCCTGTGCTTTACAGGCGATTCTAACGTACCTCTTGAAATCTGTTTCCTGCTATTCTGCCTCGCATTCAAGTCCGCCTCGTTGCCTTCCCTCAACAGATTTTTGGACGATAGTTGGCCTTGATTACTCTGCCAGTTTGTGAATTGCTGTGCCCCTGAGCTCCATTTTTCAACTCGTTTTTTGTGAGCTGAACGCAAGTCCAAACATTTGGTTCAGGACCTATACTGGTTCCCGGTGGGTGGCTGAGACTTTGGTGAATTCTTCTTCCTGCCGGGAAATTAGGGTGACATGTGCCCATCCAAATGCCTAACAGCTACTCTCTCATTGGTTCTCCCTCTTCCCTTTCCTCCTCTGCCAAATGGGCAACCTGTGTGAACCAGGAGCTTAAAGGGGCTGTCTCTCCAAGTTGGGAGATTGATAGTAAAGCTGTTGGAAAGTCAAACCGGAGCACCAGGAGAGGGACTCTTCGTTGAGTTTTAGAAACCTTTCGTATTCACAGTGTGTCCATTCTCTAGGTTTCCCGTACATGTTATAGCTGTAGTAATATTCCCTTCAACCTGGAGAGGTGGGACCCATGGAATGGTTGCCATGCATTATTGCTTTAAAGGGTCTGCCTTTGCTCACCCAATCTCACCAATCCTCTCAGTCCCAAGTGTCCAGCCTCATGCCACATCCAGCTGTCATCGTAGATAGGGTCATTCCAGGTTGCATCAGAGACCCTGAAGGAATTGTAAAGAATTTCCCTGTTTCTTTGTTCTGTTTTTGAAATTCCTTTTTAGAGTGGGTTTGAGCTGATTCTCGCTGCCATGTTTATGCCAGTCTAGACACACTTGATTCCCTTACGGAGACATATCAATACATAGGTTTTAAGATCCTTACTAGTCAGATCTATTCCTCTGCGGGAAATATGGGGTTTTGAGTCCCTTTCACTGAGGAAGGTGTAGGTCTTGTCTATTCCATAGTTGGTTTTTGGAACAGTACCTGTGCTTATATCAAACTCTGGTTTGATGCATCACCCCACCTCTCCTTCCCCCTTAAGCAGGCATAAGAGTGTTTTCTAAATGTGAGACTCTGTTCTCTTTCCTAACTCAGTTCATGTGTTGCCATGTTTACAGGATCTTCCTAAGTGATATCTTATGATAAGTTTCTTTTCCTGTGTGACTTCTTTCCCTTAGAATCATCGTACCTGAATCCACTCATTTTGCTGCTACTGGTCTTATGACATTGATTTCGTGGCTGAGGGATATTCCATCGTACGTAAGTTCCACAATGTTTGGAACCATTTTTATATTTCCTGGGATATTTCAGGTGTACCCAGGTTGAGGTTCTTGTAAGCAGTGCAGCCCTCAATTTGGGGGTGGCTCTGTCTTATGGATTTTCAGTTTCCCCAAGGTATATTCCCTAGACTGGAAGTGCCCTTGGCTCTGTAGCTCTGTTGTTTACTTGTTTTAGGGAACACAATGCACTCCTCCAGTGAGGCAGTTGGCAACTTACATCCCGCCCATCAGCATAACAAGGCTCCCTGTTCTCCAGGGCCTGTCTTGCCTTTCTGGTTTTTACACATTTTGTGGATGTCCCTTTTGACCGGTGGGAAGTGATACTTCTTTGTAGTGCAGATTTGCATTGCCCGCTTGCTTGCTTGGCCAAAAAGGGCGTATGCGTTTTCTCCTGAATATATTCAGGAGAAAACGCATACGCCCTTTTTGGCCCAGTGCATCATTGTCGAAGTTGTGCCCCTCTTCCTGTGCTTTACAGGCGATTCTAACGTACCTCTTGAAATCTGTTTCCTGCTATTCTGCCTCGCATTCAAGTCCGCCTCGTTGCCTTCCCTCAACAGATTTTTGGACGATAGTTGGCCTTGATTACTCTGCCAGTTTGTGAATTGCTGTGCCCCTGAGCTCCATTTTTCAACTCGTTTTTTGTGAGCTGAACGCAAGTCCAAACATTTGGTTCAGGACCTAAACTGGTTCCCGGTGGGTGGCTGAGACTTTGGTGAATTCTTCTTCCTGCCGGGAAATTAGAGTGACATGTGCCCATCCAAATGCCTAACAGCTACTCTCTCATTGGTTCTCCCTCTTCCCTTTCCTCCTCTGCCAAATGGGCAACCTGTGTGAACCAGGAGCTTAAAGGGGCTGTCTCTCCAAGTTGGGAGATTGATAGTAAAGCTGTTGGAAAGTCAAACCGGAGCACCAGGAGAGGGACTCTTCGTTGAGTTTTAGAAACCTTTCGTATTCACAGTGTGTCCATTCTCTAGGTTTCCCGTACATGTTATAGCTGTAGTAATATTCCCTTCAACCTGGAGAGGTGGGACCCATGGAATGGTTGCCATGCATTATTGCTTTAAAGGGTCTGCCTTTGCTCACCCAATCTCACCAATCCTCTCAGTCCCAAGTGTCCAGCCTCATGCCACATCCAGCTGTCATCGTAGATAGGGTCATTCCAGGTTGCATCAGAGACCCTGAAGGAATTGTAAAGAATTTCCCTGTTTCTTTGTTCTGTTTTTGAAATTCCTTTTTAGAGTGGGTTTGAGCTGATTCTCGCTGCCATGTTTATGCCAGTCTAGACACACTTGATTCCCTTACGGAGACATATCAATACATAGGTTTTAAGATCCTTACTAGTCAGATCTATTCCTCTGCGGGAAATATGGGGTTTTGAGTCCCTTTCACTGAGGAAGGTGTAGGTCTTGTCTATTCCATAGTTGGTTTTTGGAACAGTACCTGTGCTTATATCAAACTCTGGTTTGATGCATCACCCCACCTCTCCTTCCCCCTTAAGCAGGCATAAGAGTGTTTTCTAAATGTGAGACTCTGTTCTCTTTCCTAACTCAGTTCATGTGTTGCCATGTTTACAGGATCTTCCT